>NW_006791041.1:95451-109924 GCF_000442215.2 Lipotes vexillifer | reverse complement strand
CTTTCCCTAACCTCCTTCCGCAGACTGAGGACAAAGTCCATTGTCTTCATAACTCTCGCATCATCCTCACTGCCACTACCTTGTCTCGGTTCCTCTAGCCTACAAAATTTCCTTGACTAATTTCTCAGTCCCCTCCAGTCGATCCTCACCTCACTATGAGCCAACCTGCTCATCTTTCTAAATGCAAATCTGAACCCCATAGCCCTATTTCTCAAACTCTTCAGCGATCTCCCTCCAGTACATAGTACAGATGCTTAGCTAACTATCTACCAGACATTACTAGGCGTTTGCCACATAACAACTTATTTAATCCTTTAATCCTCACACTAGCCTATGAAGAGCATACTCTTCTATCATCTTTAGAGAGATTATTGTCAGCTCTTTTAAAAATGAGGAAATGGAGGCGGGTGGTGTTAGGTGATTGCCTAGGTCACACACCTGCTGGCGGAACTGGTGTCACCCCCCCTACCCCACCACCGCCCCTGCCCCCGCCTCTAGGCTCTGGTGCTTGAGTCCTACTCCTGACAAACAGAGCCCTTGGGCCACATCACTCCTCCTAGCCTCATCTTCACGCTTCACCTCCACCCTGTATTCTAACACCCCGAAGTTTGACCCTCACGGTCCAAGGCCAAGATCTGGGTCAAGTGCCTGTCTTGGGAAGAAGAGAGCTAACTAGTCAACCCCTGATGGGCTGGTCCAAGGGGAGGGCTAGATCACACAAAGATCCAAAGCAGAGCCCTGGACCCTCCCTCCATTCCTTTCTTGGGAACTACATGTGCGGTACGCCGGCCTCTCACTGCTGTGGCCTCTCCCATTGCAGAGCACAGGCTCCGGACGCGCAGGCTCAGCGGCCATGGCTCACGGGCCCAGCTGCTCCGCGGCATGTGGGATCTTCCCGGACCGGGGCACGAACCTGTGTCCCCTGCATCGGCAGGCGGACTCTCAACCACTGAGCCACCAGGGAAGCCTGACCTCAGCACATTTTTCACCTAACTTTTCTTTGGTGAATCTGTCTTATCTTCCCCAAAGCAAGTTCATACCTAATGAATGTCTATTACGTGCCAGCCTCCAGGCAATGTTCTGGGCGTAGAGGCAGAGCAGTGGCCAAGCCAGACAGGCTGTTCTGTTCTCAGGAAGCCACCATTCTAGTTCATGGGGGTGGAGGGAAAGGAGAGGGGAAGAGACAATAATTATGTTAATAAACAAATAAAATAACATCAGGGAACAAAAAGTCTTATGAAGAAAATGAAACAAGGTAATGGCAGAGAAACTGACGGAGGAGAGAGGGCCTCCTATAGTGGCCAGAGGAGGTGATATGGGCACTGAGGTCTGAATTATAAAGAAAGAGGCAGCCAACTAAAGATCTGAGGGCAGGGCCTTCAGGTGAGAAAGGACTTGCTGTGTTCAAAGACAGAAATAATGTTTGTGAACTGAGCAAGGGATGATGTGGTAGGAGATGAGGACGGAAAGTTGGGAAGGGGCTAGCAGGGCAGGGCCTGGTACATCATGGTAGAGTTATTTCAAGTGCACTGGCATGCTACTGGAGGCGTTTAAGCAGGGGAGTAATAAAGCCTGATTAACCCCTCCCATCATTCTCACTGTACCCTTTCTATCTATCTATCTATCTATCTATCTATCTATCTATCTATCATATTATGGCACCTGTCATTCTGAGTAGCAATTCTTTATAAATATGAAGTCCTTGAGAAAAGAGGACATGTCATTTATCTTTGATTCCCCAGTGCCAAGTACAGAGGGAACATAGTAGGTAGTCAGTAAATTCTTAGTGATTAGAAAGAAAATAATTATCCTCCCACTTCCCAATATCAGGGGCCTTCTGGACATTGGCAGGCCCAGCCTTTGGAGAACTCATTTCTTCTTTCCACCTTGAATCTTTACTGACCTCATCTGCCCCTGAAAACTTCTCCACCTTCTTCTGATGCTTTAAGTGCCCAAAGAACTCCAGTGATTCAACCTCTGCCTATATTTGAGGGCGCTGATCCAGTTGGCATTTATTGGATATGTACCAGGCACTGTGCAAGGCAAGGGGGATGCAAGTTTCTAAACCATGATCCCAGGCTTCAAAGGCAGACAGCTTTGGCGATTATAATACCTGGTGATGAATGCAAAACAGAAATAGGTTCCAGCTACAAAAAGAAGCTAGAGTTAAAACAACAACCTCATCACCTTTGTGAATCATGTGAGTGCTACTGTTCTTATAGGTTCTGGATTTCATAGCTCATAAGCATCCTAGGAACTGAGGCCTAGGAGAGGAGTGCCATCATCCAGCCAATGTTCTTGATTATGACCCATGTGCCCCCGGAGGCTGGGAGAGTGGAAGGGAGGAGTTACAGCTGATTGAAGAAAATCCCTCCCCTTCTACAAAAAGGCTGGATGACCTGGAAGACACAGGCAAGAGAGTCTCCTCTGCAGGAGCAGCCATACAACATGAAAAGGAGGTGCTACGGCATCTTGGATGCAGAAGTGAGGGAATCCAGGTTGTGGTGAAGCACAGGTGGCTTTCTGGCTCTTGGTTCTGGAATGTTCCACAGCTGAGTTGGAAAAAGTGAACAGAGGGAGGGAACTTCACTGCAGTGCACCATTTAGAAATAAAAACATTTCATGATTCAGCAACTGAATCCAGGTAGCTCATAATGTTAGCTGAGGCTCCTGTTGGCTTGGCATGAATAGAAGGGGAGGCTATCATCACTTTGGTTGATCTGTCCTTAAGTAGTTGTTAATAACAATTTCCAAGAGACTGTTTCTTTTAACACATTCAGAAGTAGTTTTAGAAGGGCCTGACTGAAGACAAAATGAAATGTAAAAAAGAAAAAAAGAATGACACCAGATTATTAACCTGGAGAGTATTGTGTGAGTATGGGGAGGGGGTGGGGTAGTAACGCGGGGGTAGGGAAAACACATGAAGGTAGACAGGAGAGAAGTGGGAAAGAAGAAAAAAGTCTGTACGAGCCATTCTCTCCTCTGAGAAAACTAGAATGAACAATATGATTCCATTTATATAAGTTTTTATATTTTTGCATATATTTAAAGTAGTACAACTACCTCCTGTGGACTTAATGAATGTTGCTTGTCTTGCCCTGCTGGAGTTGGAAGGGAAGTCCTATTTCTTGGGACTGCAGCCTATCCTAATCCACCCGTGCACATACTGTTCCAGTCAACATGACGTCTGCCACCAAGCCACTGGAGGGGCCGTCTATGACACTGAGACTATTAATTTCCATAACAAAAGCTGTGGTTGCCAAACAAGATTATGCCCTGGATGTAGTGGGCATGCAAACGTGCGCATACACACACACACACACACACACACACGCAATCTGCATAGGCTGGGAGATTAATGGTTCTTATTAAAAAAAAAAAAAAAGATGACAGAATAGGAATACCCAGGTATTCTTATCTACCTTCCCTAGCCTATAAATGTGTTTCCCTTCCATGAGTTAGATCAATCATAAAACATCTACTAGGGAATCCAAAGGACATCAAGAACCCTGCTCAAATCATCAGCTCTTCTAAACACAATACATCTATTTATAAGAGTAACATATAAAAGGCAGAAATAAAAGAGACTAGAGTTTATTAAAGCTTAGTCTCCTTTGAATCATTTGGAAATTAAATTTAATGATACTGGGAGCCAAGATGGATACAGAACACACATTTCACCTTCCTAAAATCCTTACCAGTTTAAATAGGCTTACATGGTCAGAAAAAGCCTCCTCATACAGAGTTATCTTGCCTCAGCAAACTATCATTTTGTTTTCCCTGATATCCTTATGCCTGAAATTGTGAAGCATGGCTTGGCAGATAGTATTGGTAATGGTTTCAGAATGAGTTGAGTACCAGATGTCAACCAGACTGAGGTCTCTGGTTGGACCTCAGGACTGTGTCCTTGACCCTGTCCAGCTTTGATGAAGACATGGGGGCTGGACATCTTGTTTCCCTCTTCAGATCCACTCTGCACCTTCCCCACCCTGCCTGTGCCCTGAGAGGCTGGCCTCTTTGGGCTGCATCAACAGGTCCCTGTTGCTCTGGCTTCTGTTTGGGTTTGGCCAGTGGAAAGCTCTGGTGGATCTGTCCCTTGATCCAGTGATCTGGGTTCTTCACCTGTGGACAGACTGACCCAATGTTGGCTGCCTCACCACCTTGGATACCCTATTTTCTGGATCAAGAATGCCAACGGCTTCTCTGGATGGCCACTTGTTGATCCCTTAGAGATAGTGGACTGCCTGCTGGACTACACTTTTGTCCATACTGGAGCTGGATTTGCCTTCTAGCACCTGCTCAACACAGGTTGATGGGTCCTGGTCCTTCTCAACTAGCCATTGTAGACTCTTTATTTGCATGTTTCAAGGCCACTGCCATTGCTCAAAACACTTTGGCTACTCCTTTATGGGAACAGTTTTTGAAGTTAATTTATGGGGTTTGAAGTTACCAAACAATATTGTTCTCAATATTCTATTCTCATATATAGTCATATTTGACTTTTGACTCCAAAGGATTATCCCCTACCTTATTTACAAGAGTTGGCTATAAATGGTGCTTATTAGTTTTCAAATACCAAATTTATCCCTAAGGGATCATCCTGTCATTCACTATCCTTAATGAAGTATTGTAGTAGTGTGGGGACAGGTGTGGGTGACATACTGCCTGAATTTGCATCATGGTTTCATCACTTACTAGCTCTTTGACTCTGAATAATTTAATCACAGAAAATATTCCAATTCTACCATCTCTAAAGTGGGCATAGTAATATTGGGTTGACCAAAAATTTCGTTCAGGTTTTTTTGTAACATCTTACGAAAAACCCAAACGAACTTTTTGGTCAATCCAATAGTACTTACATCACATGGTTACTGGATGATACAAGTTAATAGATATACTACAAATTAATATTTTATATATATGTATAAAACTTAGAATCATGTCTGATACATTTTAAGGGCTATTTAACATTCATTAGTGCATTTTCTGCACATACCATAGTTAGTATTTAACAGATCAATATATTGTTTTTAAAAAGCAAAAAAAAAAAGTTAATATAATGACTAGAGCACATGGTACATTTATTATTAGCCTTTCCTAAATAAGGCTACGTAGAGGTGGAAAACAAGCAGTTAAGCTACTTTTAATCCATTTTGAAGTAAGGCTTGGTATAAATAAATCCATCAAATAATCACAAACCCTGTACTATGTGTAGGCCAGTAGTATATGTGGTGTTTTACATACTGTATTTCTAACCCTCACAACAGTCTCAGTGGAAATTATTATCTCCAATTGCTAATTTTGAAGCAGAAGCTAAGACAGCTTAAGTAACTTGTCCAAGGTCACTCAGAGCCAAAAGGAGTGGAAGTGGATCCCTCTGGCTTTCGCTATTCTTCCTATTACATTTCACTGTGCCCAGAAACTGATGTGATAGATTTTTTAAACAAACATCTAAATTGGTGTAATCCGTTTTAGAATAGTCACCTTGGCAGACTCTATACTTACATGTTCCAAGGGCACTGTCTTTGCTCAAAATACTTTGGCCACTCCTTTATTGGAACTGATTTCAAAGTTAATTTGAGGTATTTGAAGCTACTAGCAAACCGTTTTCAATATTCTATAGTCATATTTAGTCATTTGATTTTTGACCTCAAAGGGTGTCATCCAAATTCATCATCCACCTTGTTTACAAGATTTGGCTGAGAATGCTGCTTGATGTTCTCCAAATACCAAATCTATCCCTAAAGGATGAAGATATGCGACAGCCAAGATTATTAAAAAGAGTCTATTCAGGCTCTGAAGTCAATTCCAAAAGAGGGCTTTAAATACTGTTTTGGCCAGTGGCCACATCTTTCACATATGCTTTCATCCTTGCAGACTGAACAGAGGGACAGAGGCCATTTGGAAGAATACATTCTTGTGTGATGGCTACAAAATCAGGTTCATTACTTTCACATACCTTGAAATCTGTATAATTGTGGCTAACACTAAACAGTCAGGAAAATTAATTCATCCACTTGGATTAATTCAGCCATTCCAACCTCAAAGCTCTGATCACAACCCAGCCTTTGATTAAGGAGAAAATTCTGAATTTATGCAGACTACCTTATTGTCTGGCTCTTTGTCTAACACTTTAACAATCAAATCATTCATTTATTACTCTGATTCCAATAAAATACATGAAATAAGCTTAAGGCAATCATGGAAACTCAGAGGGGAAATCTTGTAAATTTTATAAAAATTCAAGGGACATTCTCTGGAAATCAAAGCCGATTAAAAGTCTATCTGAGGACTTCCTGGGTGGCACAGGGTTAAGAATCCACCTGCCAATGCAGGGGACACGGGTTAGATCCCTGGTCTGGGAAGATCCCACATGCCGCGGAGCAACTAAGCCCATGAGCCACAACTACTGAGCCTGCGCTCTAGAGCCCACCAGCCAAAACTACTGAAGCCCGCGCCTAGAGCCCATGCTCCACAACAAGAGAAGCCACTGCAATGAGAAGCCCAGGCACCGCAATGAAGAGAAGGCCCTGCTCGCTGCAAATAGAGAAAGCCCGCGTGCAGCAAGGAAGACCCAACGCAGCCAATAATAAACAAACAAATAAATAAATCTTAAAAAAAAATAAAAGTCTATCTGAATTTCTGTGAAATGCCCCTGGTTTTAAAGTCAGACATATCTACAAAATCCATATTTACTGAGGGTTACACAAAAAAGACATTTTTTTCCCCTTTTCAATTCCTTTTTTCATGCCCCTACATAACTTCCTTTCCTCACCCTCCACTACATTTACTATCTCTGTTGCTACACTACATTCAGTTCAGGGGTACTAAATCACCCGTTATAATCAACCTGGACCATTTTCCTGATATTTCTGTTATTATATAGAAAGCCATGCACACACCACACTTTAGTGTTAAAGACAGTAAATTTCTAAAATCAGTTCAGCCATGTTAGTTTTCAGAGGCTCATTACTTCATCCCGCAAAAGGAGATGGAAACGGGGGAAATACCAGGCTAAGGATGAGTTGAACAGTAATTCATTAGAATGTAGTCCTTCCTTTGAGACCATATCACCTCAAATTTACTGCTACTGTTACTTTTACAAATTATCTGGCTCATGAGAAAGTCAGTTAACTTGCTTCTCTCTATTCCCTCAAGTTTTCTGTAACTTCCTTTAGCATTTTCCTTCCCAAAATTCACACCAGAATGTCAGCCACAATCCTAATTACAAAGCTTCAGATTAAGTTCCTGTTTCTGACATTCTTCTTATTCACAGGTCAAGAAAGCAGCTTCAGGTATGCTGGCCACTGTCCGCAAACATCTTTTCAGTTATGCCTCAAATCTGATATGCAAGATGATTAAAAACAGCTGTATCCTGGAAGGTTCACTCCCTGACAATTCAGCTTCACAACTCCCAAAGAACAAAATTCATTAAGCAACTATTAGGTAGCAACATTGGTGATGACTTGAATTTGAATTTGATGAGCCAGCAATCCCATATTGATTCAAAGCCTCCCTCGACAATCAACTCTCTCAATTTGGCCACATTAGCAAAAAGTTAACAGGGAAAAAAACATATGTGGGGAAAGAAGAAAACTACTTTCTCTTAAAAGTGACTCAAGGGTAGTCTGGAAACTCTTGAGTTCATTGGACATGTTGACTAGAATATAAAGAGGTAGAGTATCTGTAACTCTTTTTCTAGTTAACTAATTTCATTTAGGCCCCAAATATAGGCCAGTGAAATTCAAACACAGTTTTGCTAGGACCCAGAGGCTTTTAGTCACCTCAAGAGAAGACATGAGTTTCTCCAACGGAAATTATTTTAAAGTTGTTTTATTAAAAAATAATGTGGATTTTACTAAAGATCTCATAGGGAAGACTGGAGTGAGAGACTACATTGTGCATCACACCCATTACCCTCCCCAAACCTCTTCGATTAATTTTTCCCACATCTTGCTTTCTGTCATCAGCTATAGGGCTTCCCTCTCGCATGAATTTTCTCCTACAGTCCTGAGTCCTCATGGTTCTTGTCCCTTCCTTCTGCATCACCACAGTCCAGTAGAAATATAATGCAAATCAAATATATAATTTAAAAAATTCTAGTAGTAACATTAAAAAAAGGTAAAGAAAGTACAATTAATTTTAATAATATGTTTTATTTTACTTAATATACCCAAAATATTATCATTTCAACATATGTCCGATATAAACAGTTATTACTGAGACAGTCTGCATTCTTTTTTCCCTACTAAGTCATCAAAATCCAATGTGAATTTTACACTTACAGACATCTCGGTTAGGACTAGCCGCATTTGAAGTGCTCAATAGCCACATGTGGCCACCATACTGGACAGTGGAATTCTAGATCTTCCTTTTGGGCTTCCTAATCTCTCTCCTTTTCTTCTGCAGAACAATTTAGCTGTGTTCAAGCTCTTCCAAAAGCATGTAATGTCACCCTCCTCCATCACCCTTTTCAACAAACAAAAACCCTCTAATTATCAGAATTTTCCCTCCAAATAACAGGAGATTATGAACAAATAAGTGAATGAGTGAAAAGCCTGATTGTTGCTGTGACCTAGAGCCAGAAGTCCCATACTGTCTGTTCTTTGGTCTCTCAAAGGGACTGGTCCCATATTCTTCCCTCCCCCAATTTTCACTGCTGTCCTTTATCTCAGATCTCTTTGGACGCTGAGGCCAGTGTTGCTGTACTGCTCCTTTCCCTTCTCGATCACTCCCAGCCTCACCCTCCCTTTCCCCTTCTGTCCCCCTCACTGATAACCCTCAGGGTCATGGCCACAGCACCCAGGAATCTGTGCTAACCTGTGTACCTGTGCTAACCCACAGCACCCCTGCTGTAGAGAACAACAGAAGTTGTGCAAAGATTCCTCAAACAGGCAGTGAGGCTCTGGGAAAGCCAGGTAAGTAAGAACAGAGGGAGCCCTTTTCTCTCACCTGCAGGAGTAGTGGGAAGAGGAAAGAGAACCCCAGGTACTGGGGAATCAAGTTAGAGGCAGTAGAGCATAGCAGTTAAGAACACATGCTAAGTCACCATGCCTAGGTTCAAATTCAGTTCCAACACTCACTAGATATGTGACCGTGGGCAAGTCACTTAACCTTACGTGCCTCAGTTTCCTCCTCCCAAAATGGGGGTAATAATAGCACCTACCTCATAGTGTTACTAGCTAAATAAATGTGTTAATGTAGCACTAAGAACAAGAATAAAAAATATACTTGTCGACCCACAGAATGTACAACACCAAAAGTGAACCCTAATGTGAACTGCAGACTTTGGGTGATAATGATGTTCAATGTACGTTCATCAGTTGTAATAAATGTACCACTCTGGTGCAGGATGTTGTTAATGGGAGAGACTATGCATGTGTGGGAGAGGAGGCATATGGCAACTATCTGTACTTTCCACTTAATTTTTCTGTGAACCTAAAACTGCTCTAAAAAATAAAGTATATGAAAAAAATTCCATTACTTAAATATTTATGTAAATATATATTTAAAATATAATTTATATATAAATATGTATAATTTATGTTTGTATAATTTATATATGTTTATACGTATATATAATTTATATATGCATATATGTATTTAAATATACTTTATATTATACATGTTATATATAATATATTATATAAGTAAAATATAGATATATAATTAAATATATATGTGACTACTGTATATAAATAATATAAATATATAAGATATTTAGATATATATAAATATTATATAAGAATATATAACAACACACATATATATCAATACATATTTATTTACTTAAAATATGCAAGCAAGGCTGCTCCACTTTCACAAAACTACCCCACTAGCCCTCACTGACGCTTAAGTGACATTGTGGTTGGCCACAACTCTGCCACTGCCCTATCACTGTCCCAAATCTAAGACTCGATGAACACATGGGTCAACGAAGGGCAATTTGAAAGTATCTATCAAAATTACCACTCTGAGGAATTTATGTGTACATTCATACACAAGTGCGTGAAACGACACGTACAACTCTACTTAAATTACTAAAGCATGGTTTGTGTTCACAAAAGACTAGAAACAAATAAATCTGATAAAATAAATTATAGGTAGATTTCTATAGAACATAGGGTGATTTTTATGTACAGATAGTAGAAAGAACTCTCTGATATATTAAATTAAAGCAAGGTCAGAACAGTGTATAATGAATATAAGAGGAGGGACAAGAATACATGTGTGAAAGTCTCTGAAATGACAAAAAACTAATACAAGTACTTATTTCTTTCGGTGGGGGGGTGGGAGGATGAGGGGGGAGAACTGGGCAGATGGGGGACTTTTCAACACATGCATTTTTGTACTTTTTTTTTTTTTTTTAAAGAAGATGTTGGGGGTAGGAGTTTATTTATTTTTGCTATGTTGCATCTTCATTTCTGTGCGAGGGCTTTCTCTAGTTGTGGCAAGGGGGGCCACTCTTCATCGCAGTGCGCAGGCCTCTCACTGTCGGGGCCTCTCTTGTTGCGGAACACAGGCTCCAGACGCGCATGCTCAGTAGTTGTGGCTCACGGGCCTAGTTGCTCCGCGGCATGTGGGATCCTCCCAGACCAGGGCTCGAACCCGTGTCCCCTGCATTAGCAGGCAGATTCTCAACCACTGCACCACCAGGGAAGCCCCTGTACTTTTTAATGTTTGAACCATGAACTTATTTTAAAAAACCCTAAATATGTAATGAAAATAATAACCTATTCTGCTTACCTTGTGGGGATGGTGACTGCTTTATGAACTGTTAAGTGCCTGGGAAAACTTATCACCCTTTTTGTTGAGGAGGGCTTCGTGATGGGGCTGATGAGCTGAATCCCCATAAAAGCTTTCTCTTCTGCTACTGATGGAGATTTCTCATCATGAGGCAGATTCCTTGCTACCACACTGTCTCTCAACCTCTGTTTTTCTTTACAGTCTCACTATTCAAGATTGATGTCTCTGTGACAGATTACAGGGGTGGCTGTGGTGAAAAGGACTTTAAGAGTTGCTATACTTAAGTGGGAACTTCTAGTCCAGGCTGTGGTCACGCTGACCGCACTCCAGAAACTCAATATGATCAGTTCACTGATGGAGAGAATTATAAAATAATAAAAATTTAGAACAGAAAGGGTTGGCAAAGCCCAACAAGTCCCTTATTTTACAGATAAGGATACCAAGGAGTGGAGAGGTTACATGACCAGTTCAAAGTCACACACGTGTTACTGAAGCTGCTACCAGGGAGCAGCATGTTGCCCGGTCTCTTTCCACACCTCCTTCCACTGTCCCATTATAACACTGATTTATTAATTTACAAAGAGGACATCCAGTTACAAGAGACAGATCTACTAAGTGAAAGGAAATGATTATAAAAAGGTGCTTGGTTAAATGATATCAGAGCAAGGGAAAGGAATTAATATTCAAACAACTCAGAGCAAATCTGATCAACACACCATCCTTTCTATCTGCAGGGCACTTGACTTTGCAGTGTCCGGAACCCACATGCCCTTCTGAGGAGGTACATGCCATTTATACATAACTATGTGGATACAGAGTGTGGCAGAAATGGTTTGTTGCCCACCAAAAATTTGAGCTCACCCTTCATGACATAGAACTGTCATCAAGAACTACATTTACAAGCCCTCCTGACATCTAGATGGGGCCATGACTAGTTCTCTCCAAGGGAATGAAAGTGGAAGTGAGGATGTCCTTTGGGGGCCAGGTCATTTAGGAAGTGAGTCTGCCTTTTCCATGCTCTCCTTCCCCATGCATGCTACATGCAAAAGAGTCCAAGACCTGCAGGATATCACAAGAAGGATAGAAGTGGCCTGGATCACAAGAAGAAAGTGGCCTGGATCCCTGAATTGGAGGAAAACTGCTTTTACTGACCAGAAATAGCCTTCAGTGGACTGCAACTGTTAGTAAATTAACTTTTAATGTGTTATGACAATAAGATTTTGGAGCTTGTTTATGTTATTCTAATCTGCGCACAGGGACATTTCAGTGAGACCTCAAAATAAGTCATTACCTCTCAGCTTTGAAAAAGAATCACTGAGGGACTTCCCTAGTGGCGCAGTGGTTAGGACTCTGCGCTCCCAATGCAGGGGACCCAGGCTCGACCCCTGGGCAGGGAACTAGATCCCACATGCATGCCACAACTAAGAGTTCTCATGCCGCAACTAAGGAGCCTGCCTGCTGCAACTAAGACCCGGCACAACCTAGTAAATAAATAAATATTAAAAAAAAAAGAATCATTGAGTAACAAGAGGAAAAAAATATCCTGTTACTATTTTTAGTTCTTCTAAGGCTTACTTCCTTAACTCTACAAAATATATCACAATTTACTGACTTAATAATTTAGACAATATCTATTGACTTCCTGGTATGAAAGATGATGAAAGATGAGAATTTAGTTCACTTAATCTCTCCTTTTCTTGCTGTCTTCCAATGTTTAATAATTATATTTTTATTGGTTACATTTATAGCTTTAAATACCACCTTTAAAAAAAGAAAGACTATTTTTAGAGCAGTTTTAGCTTTACAACAAAATTGAGAGGAAGGTACAGAGATTTCCCATCTACTCCCTGCCTCCACACATTCATAGCCTCCCGCATTATCAGCATCACTCACTAGAATGACAAAGTTTTTGTATTCTGCCTTAAAGTGCTTTGATTCTGCCCTTATACTTGACTGATCATTGGGCATAGAATTCTTAGTTCATAATAATTTTTTTCTCATACCATGAAGTCATCATCCTATGTGCTCTAGCCTGTCCGTGTGCACATGAATCACCTGGGATCTTGTGAAAATGCAGATCCTGACTGGTGGGTCTGGGGTGGGCCTGAGACCTGCAATTCTTTTTGTTTTTAAAATAAATTTATTTATTTATTTTTGGCTGCATTGGGTCTTCGTTGCTGCGCGTGAGCTTTTTCTAGTTGCGGTGAGCGGGGGCTACTCTTCCTTATGGTGTGAGGGCTTCTCATTGTGGTGACTTCTCTTGTTGCAGAGCACGGGCTCTAGGCGCGCGGGCTTCAGCAGTTGTGGCACGCGGGCTCAGTAGTTGTGGCACGTGGGCTTAGCTGCTCCACGGCATGTGGGATCTTCCTGGACCAGGGCTCGAACCCGTGTCCCCTGCACTGGCAGGCGGATTCTTAACCACTGCGCCACCAGGGAAGTCCCTGAGACCTGCATTTCTAATAAGCCCCCAGAGGATGATCTTGTCTGTGGTCTGAGGCCCATGCTTGAGCAATGAGTTTCCAGCATTTAATGCTGCTGATGAGAAGGCTGGTATGAGCCCAATTCACATCCCTCTGCAGTTCTCTCTCTCTGGTGTCTTTTAACATATTGTTCTTATTCTTAGTGTTTGTAAATTTCAGAGGATGAGGCTTTAAATTTTTTGTTAATCATTGTCCTCTGCTCTTGGTCAGCTGTTTCAATCTTAAGGTTTGTGTCTTTCTCCAGTTTTGGGGAATGTTCAATTATTTCCTTGAAAATGTCCTCCCTTTCCCCCTGGCATTCTCTCTGGCTTTACTTTTTGAGACTCCTATTGGTTACATGTTGGAGCCTTTTCTTTCTCCAGCTCTATTGAGGTATAATTGACATAAAACGTTGTATAAGTTAAAGGCGTGCAACATGTTGATTTGTTACACTCTGTATAGCAAAACGATGACCACTATAATATTAGCTAACACCTCCATCATGTCACATAATTAACATTTCTTTTTTTGTGGTGAGAATATTTAAGATCTACTCTCTTGGCAACTTTCAAGTATATAATACAGTATTATTAACTATAGTCCCCGTGCTGTACATTAGATCTCCAGAACTTATTCATCTTATAACTGGAAGCTTGTTCCCTCTGGCCAACATCTTTCCACTTCCCTCCCCTGCCCCGCCCCTTCCCCCAGTCCTGGTAACCATCATTCTACTCTTTATTTCTACGAATTCAGCTTTTAAAGATTCAACTACATATGATGTTACACAATATTTGTCTGACTTATTTCATTTAGCACAACGACCTCAAGGTCCATCCATGTTGTCACAGATGGCAGGATGTCCTTCTTTTTCATGGTTGAATAATATTCCATTATATATATTACATGAAAATATAATAAACAGATATAGACACTTATCTGTATCTATCTCGATTTCTATATATCTCTATCTGTCTATCTATATCTATATCACATTTTCTTTATTCATTCATCCACTGATGGACAGGTAGGTTTTTTCTATATTTTGGCTATTGTGAATAATGCTGCAGTGAACATGGGAGAGCAGAGATCTCTCCAAGATAGTGATTTCATTTCCTTTGAGTAAATACCCAGAAGTGGAATTGCTGGATCATATGGTAGTTTTATTTTTATTTTTTTGAGGAACCTCCACAGTGTTTTCCACAGTGGCTGTATCAGAACTTTTGGACTACCTTGACTTCTCTTTTCTCTACTGTCTCTATTCTCTTTCC
>NW_006791041.1:79258-95441 GCF_000442215.2 Lipotes vexillifer | reverse complement strand
CTTTCCCTTTTTTTCTCTATGTCTTCATCTTATTTTCCCCAAGACCTTCTACTGAATTTCTGGACAGCCTATATTTAATCTCTAAAAGCTCTTTCTTCTTCTATAACCTGATTTCATGTCATTTTTAAATGGATATTATGAATTCTTGGATCCCTCTGAACATACTAATGAGACCTGTTGTTTGTTTGTTTGAAGTTTCCTGGACTGTCTTTGCTTCCTCTAGGGTCTGTTTTTCTGTTTACCTTGGCCCTTTCTCTTGCATGCTGCAAGTTTTTCCCCTACATATTTCGTGATTCCTGTCTGTTCATACTTAAGAATAAAGGATGAAGTAGACGGTGTGAGTTTTCCTCGATGTTGCACAAGATTGTTTCCCCTAATTTACTCTCCTTAATAAGGTCAACATATATATTGTTTACATAACCATTTTCTTATTAATGATCATTATGTTATTTCCATCTTTTTCCCATACATTGTTTCAATAAACAGCCTCATAGATATATATCCATAAGGGCTGATACAGTTATTTCTATGAAATAAATTCCTAAAAGTAAGATTGCTGGTTGGAAGTAATACACATTCTAAAACAACTTTTTATTATGGAAAATGTCAAACATGTGGAAAGCTAGAGAGAATGGTATAATTATTCTCTTAATTTGATTGAGAGCATGCAAAAACTTGCAGACATGAAAAAGGCTGGTCTTAATGTATCTATACGACTACCCACTTGCACCCCGCCTCTTGGACTATGTTGAAGCAAATGCCAGACACCAAATCATGTCATCCAAATGAATACAAGTTCACATTTTAATAGATACAGCTGTAAGCAGGCAGGACCTTATGGGGCCTCCCAGGGACAGACCCCCCTGCCCCGCCCACTCCTCCATCTGCTTCTTGCTTGTGGAAAAACTTTAGCCTCCTACACCTTCCCCAAATTCCAAAGAATAAACTTAATCAGAGAAGTGAGAAAATGCAGAAACAAAGGAAAATAGTCAAGCAAGACAAAATAATAATAGTTTAGCCATTAAGCAAACTCAAGTACCTTTAGTTCCTCCTCAAAGGCTATAGATAATACTCTGAGCCATGTCCTTTGAGCTGTTTTGCAGATACTGAAACCCCCACCAGGTGGAAGAAGTTAACTGCATGCTGATCACAAGCATGTAGAGCCCCAGACTGACTGGAACCAGAAGGTTGATGATATTGACTTCTAGTTACCTCACTACCAACCAATCAGAAGAATGTCCTTGAGCTGATCACATACGCTGAAACTCCCTCCCTCACACTGTCTTTAAAAACCTTACCTGGAAAGCCATCAAGGAGTTCAGGACTTTTGAGCATTAGCTGCCCCATGCTCCTTGTTTGGCACCTGCAATAAACGCTGCACTTTCCATCAGCACAACCCAGTATCAGTAGATTGGCTTTAATGTGCTTGGGTGAGTGGACCCAAGTTGGGTTTGATAACACTGCCAGGTACTTCCCTCTGAACTTTAGTAATTCCCTTCCAACTCCAAGGACTTTCAATTTTTTCCACGTGTAGCCATGGATATATGTATTCTTTTTTTCTGAGGGGAGGGGCAGACAGGAAACAGTAAACATTCCTCTCTTTTCTTCCCAAATTCTGAACCAGCAAAGGGATATAGGAGCCACACAAATGGAGATTTTAAAATGTCATCTGAAAAGCTGGATTGGATGATTTGCCTTTATATTTTTAGCCAAATTGTCTTACTAACACTTCACCTCTGCATTAAATAACTGGACCTCATGGAGTCACTGGGATAGCGGTCAACCACAGGTGACCCTCACAGGTGTCATGCCTGCCGGGGGAAGCTTGCCATATGGCTGGGAGCACATCAGAATACCCTATCACAGCAGGCAGGCAGGCAGAGCTGGAAAAGAGACCCAGGTGGCACCAATCCAGCACAGTTTCCTTTCCCAAATTCACGAAACAGTCCTCCTCTTCTGGAGAAAAGGGAATGAGGGGCAGGGAGAGGGGCCACCAGTGTTACTCTACAATGAATCACGAAGCAGGGAAATGGAGTTCCCCCCAAAGATGTTATCAATATATTTCATTTTTGCCAATCTGATAGGTTGTGTTTTACCTTGAGTTTCCCTTACAACTAACAGAATGGTCACTTTTTCATAGGCTTATTGGTCATTGCATTTCCTTTTCTGTGGACTGCCTGCTTTTCTGTCAAGTCCTTTTCTTATGCACTTGGAAGAGGATTTTTTTAAATATTAAGAATATTAACCTTTTGACTGTCACACTGTTGCAAATATCTTCTTCCAGTGTATCATTTGGCTTTTGACTGGACTTATAGGTTCTCTTTCCATAGAGAAACAAAATTTTTATTTAGTGATGCCACTCAGAAGAGATGAGGGCTGCTTTGCTGTGATGAAATACTACAAAAGAATCTCGGGCATTTCAGGTTTATTGAAAATACTGTAAATACTGAAAAAGCATGAAGCCCCCACCCCCACCCTTTTTTATTGATGCAGTAAAAAGACATGCTATAACAGCTTTTACCTTTTTTCCTTGTTTGACAAGGGTAAGCTCATTAAAATCTACTAGCAGTTCCCCCACTATCCATATGTCATCTGGCCACTTACATGGGTGGAAAATTGTAAAATCAATTTAAACACTTTGGGAAGTGAATGAGGTCACTTCAAAATGATTTTAATCTACTGCACTAATTGCACATAAAGTGCCTGCGCACATTTCTCCCAATTTATAATTCCGACTAAGTGTTGACATCTTTAAAATACCTTGGCAATACACCCTGGAGGGGGTGGGAAATTTGTGCTGATTTTCCCTTCCTCATCTGTAGGTGAAAGGATCTGCTTATATCCCCAGTCCATGGTATTTAAGTAAAAGAAAGGCGCTTAGAGCTTTTCTTAGCCAACCTTCCCACTTGTTTAAGAAATGAGAGGAAGAACTAAAATGTCTGTTCCACCTCTCTCTAGGAGCCATCCCTAACTTCCTTTCTCACCCCCTAGTTGGGTCAGGAGTCTGTGTTATTCATCTCTGTAGCCCTCACACCTTGCGCTGTGCCTGACATATAGTAGGACCTCAAAGAAGTTTGTTGAATGAGTTTCCAAGATTACACAGTTAGTGTCAAAGCCCCACTGGTTCCTGGTTCAGGACTCCTTCCCCTACTGTAAACTCTGCAGACTCTGGAGTAAGAAAGATCTGAGTTGGAATCCTGGCTCTGCCACTTACAAGATGTGTTCCCATGAGCAGGGTCATTAACCTTTCTGAGACAATCTCTTGGTTTCTCCTTTCTCTTTTTTAGTTCTATGGTAAGCCAACTCCAAACAGGCTCTCATCCCTACTGCTCCACTGAATCAGCTTTTGTCCAGGTCACCCACAAGTTCCATGCTGCACAATCTGTCAGTCATTGGCCTTGACTGTTGGGCAGCACTTGAAACAGTGGATCACACCCTCGCTAAGCACCCTCCTCTCCTGGCTTCCAGGGGACCATTTTCTCCTGGTTCCCCTCCCTGGCTGCTCCTTCAGCATCTCATTGCCTGGTTCATCTCCCAGGTCTCTCCACACTGGAGAGTTTAGTCCTTGGACCCTTCTCATCTACCGCAGGTGATCTCATGCAGACTCATAGCTTATAAACCATCTATACAATGACAATTCCCAAATTTATCTTTCCAGCTCAAACCACTCCCCTGGACTCCTTTCCATACCACCTACCTCCTTGACATCTCATCATGGGTATTTGGCAGGCATCCCAAAATTATGTCTAAGAACAAACTTCTGATTTCTACTTCTAAACCTCTTCCTTCCACCATCTTCCTCATTGCCCTTCTTTCAGTGGCTCAGGCAAAACCCTGGTATCATCCTTAAATTCTTTCTCTCACATCCTATATCAAATCTGTCAGCAACTCTGTCCTTCCTCCCTTCAAAACAGATCAAGAACCAACCAAGCACTTTCACTCTCTCCACTGCAACCACTGCCAGTCTTATCCAGACCATTCAACAGCCTCCTCATTGGTGTCCAGGCTTCCACAATCCTGCCAAACTGTAAGCAAGATCATGTATCTCCTCCAATGATTTCCTGTCTTCTACCAAGTAAACCCCCAAATCTTTACAAAGACCTACCTTATTCGATCTGGTCCCGACTGCCACTCTGGCCTCAACTCTCAAGCTCCCCTCAGCTAATGTCTGCTCAGCCATCCTAGCTTCCTTGCTATTCCATGAAATGCCAACATGTTCCTTTGCACTCTCTGTTCCCTCTGTCTAGGATGCTCTTCCCCCAGATAGTTGTATGGCTCATTCCTGTCATTTCCTCATGTCTCCTGCTCAAATGTCACCTGTTAAGAGCAGTTATTCCCAACAATCTATATAAAATAGCAGTTCCCCCATCACTATCTGCTCACCTTACTTTCTTATTTCTTTCCCTTTTTATTATTATTTAATATTACTATATTTCTTACTTTTAGTACTTTATTCTTGTTTCTTCATAGCACTTTTCACCTGACATATTACACATTTGTTTATTGGCTTTCTCCCCCACCACTACTGTGTTCCCATTGTCTGGAAGAGTATGTGATAATTAACAAGTGTCCGATAGATTTCTGAGTGAATGAATGAACAAGCTTTTATTTAGTAAGGACTAAATTAATGTATGTAAAACAGTTAATAGAGTATGGGCACAGTGTGAGTTGCTCAATAAATTAGTAATAAAAACATGGAAAAAAAGGAGAAAAGTTTGAGAGCATATGTTTCCAGCAGAAGGGTAGATACGCTACAGAAAAGCAATTTATTAATAAGCATGCTATCTTTTATTTTCTTTTTAGTTCCAAATCAGAGTTTGTTGCTTGAGACTAAGATGACCACACATCTCTGATCCTTGCGACAATCCCAGTTTATACTCTTTTTTTTAAAAGAACAGTTTTACTTTTATAAAAATAATTTTATTTTTGAAAATAGTCTAAAAATATAGCTATTTATAATAAAACTGATTGATACATATGTCCAAACATTATATAATTAATAAATAATAGATTTTATTTTTTTAGAGCAGTTTTAGGTTCACAACAAAATTGAGTGGAAAGTATGTAGAGTTCCTACATACCTCCCTCCTACTCACCTACCCCCAACCAAGCCTCCTCCACCATTAACATCTCCCACCAGTGTTGTATATTTGTTACAATCAATGAATCTACATTGGTATGTTATTATTACCCAGCGTTCATAGCTTACGTTAGGGTTTATTTTTAATATTGTTCATACTATGTGTTTTGATAAATGTATAATGACATGTATCCATCATTATAGTACCATACAGAATAATCCCCTAAAAATCCCCTATGCTCCACCCGTTCATCCTTCCCTCCCCCTTAACTGCTGGCAACCACTGATCTTTTTATTGTCTCCATAGTTTTGCTTTTTCCTTAATATCATACAGTTGGAATCATTCAGTAGGTAACCTTTACAGATTGGCTTCTTTAACTTAGTAATACACATTTAAGGTTCCTCCATATCTATTCATGGCTTCAGAGCTCGTTTCTTTTTAGTGCTGAATATTCTATTGTCTGCATGTACCACAGCTCATTTATCCATTCACCTACTGAAGGACATCTTGGTTGCTTCCAAGTTTGAGCAGTTATGAATAAAGCTGCTATAAACATCCATGTTCATGTTTTTGTGTGGACAGAAGTTTTAGACTGCTTTGGGTAAATATCAAGGAGCGTGACTGCTGGATCATATGTATGGTAAGAGTGTGTTTAGTTTTGTCAAGAAACTGCTTAAGTATCTTCCAAGAAAATCTATATAATTTTAATTATGCTTAGTGCTTCCTTTTATTCTCATGTCCAAGTTTTATTCAATTTAAATTGAATGGTCATTCTATTTAAGACAGATAATCTCTCCTGAATTACAGAAAAACAGTATTTCACCCCACTATAGTGTTTCTGTAGTTGTATTTCTTGGAACCAAATCAAAATGAATCACAAGTAGCAATTAATCCAAGGACTACTGGGGAGAGGAGAGAGGGCAAGTGAACTGGCTCTCATTTTCCTTGCAGGGGAATCAGGACAACGAGGTGAAGAGACTTCTGCAGGCCCCAGCCAGCCAGCTGCGGAGCAGGAGAGCAGTCAGAATCTCTGCAAACTCCATTAAACGCGCCGTCGTCTCTAGACCAAAATCTTCTTTTATTGTCCAATTAGTTAGGGTTCCTCAGCTCCTAAGGATGGCACTCGATGGATTTAAAATGGAAGTGTGGCAGCCCTGAGAGGGACAGTAGTTGCTAATTGGAGAGAGGCCCCCGACAGGCCTCCGAGCCTGGGCTGCAGGCTGGGCTGGGATTGCCCCTCCTGGCCTGTCCTACACAGCCTGCACCATGCCTGGGCTCCCGACTGCTGTGTTGGTGCAAAGAGGTCTGGCAACCATTGGAAAGTGGAGAATCATGAGGCTGAGGAAGTACTTGATGCTGCAGGCTACTGCCTTTCCAGACTGCTCCACTGCTTTGGCCACGGGGCTTACAGAAGCAGCACCAGCAGCACCCCTCGGCTGTGCTAACACACCAAGTGCACAGGCCCCAGGCCAATCAACGGACGGTACTTCCTAGGCTCCAGGAACTCTTCTATGCCCTTAAATATTATTTAACCCTCATACCAACTCTAAGAGGGAGTTATTACTCATCTTCATATTAAAGAGGGGAAACCAAGGAACATTTGGAACTTTTCCAAGGTCACAAGGCAGGTAAGCAGTGGGGCTAGGATTTGAAAGTGCACAGTCTGGTTTGTTCCAGGATCTAGTCTTTTTTTTTTGCGGGGGGGGGGGGGGTTTAAACTTTTTTTTAAAGTTTTTTTTTTTTTTTGGGTTTTTTTTTTAATTGCAGCTTTCTTTTTGTTGGCAGTCTTAGAGTCCTCTGCTGTCTCATCATTGGGTCTTTCTCCATTTTCAAAGAAGCTCTCCAGCCACGGGGGGGGCGCGGTACGCAGGCCTCTCACTGCCGTGGCCTCTCCCGTTGCGGAGCACAGGCTCCGGATGCGCAGGCTCAGCGGCCATGGCTCAGCGGCCCAGCCGCTCCGCGGCATGTGGGATCTTCCCGGACCAGGGCACGAACCCGCGTCCCCTGCATCGGCAGGCGGACACTCAACCACTGCGCCACCAGGGAAGCCCCCGGGATCTAGTCTTAAGGACAAAGCTATGTGTCCCTTCAATGTGCCAGCAATGTCTGAATTTTCCCCGGTTAACCTAATGGGTTAATTGGATCTCTCTGTCATCATTTCTTCCATTCAAGGGAGTATTTTACAAACAGTAGAAGCATATTAATTTGGATCCAAGTAATTTGACGTAAATTGCAGGCTTCTCAAACTCAATTTCCTTCCCTATAAAACAGGGGTAGATACGGTATTGACATTTGTTGCAAGAATAAGATGAAGACATGTTTATAAAGTGCGGCGTCCTTGTATCAAGAAACTGCCACAGTAATACTAGCTTCTACTATTATTTGATTGTTACTATTATTTTTAGGTTGAAATGGAACTTTCCCTTTGCAATATATAGGAAGAGAGTTTGTTAAATGCTGCAAACAGTACTTTTAGAATTTAAGGTACCTTTAAGGGATATTTTAAAACACTTTAAAAGCATTTGCTCTTGTGTCAACCATCAGCAGGCAATTACAAGCCAGGCTTAAATATTGCTCATGGCACATTACAAAGGACCTCTTCTTATTAACCCTTTGCTGGCCAAGTTCCTGTTACTAAACAGAGTTGAAAGTAACACAAGGTCAATTTAAATATTCTTTATCAATCAGAATGGGCTTTCTACAAATTTACTATATCATGCATATAAAACACTTCCGTGCAGTAGGGTATCTATAGACAAATTCATGACGAGAAAAACAAAGGAGGACTAATAAAATAAAATTCATGTGTCGAGCTTCCTGTTGACCATCACAGCCAACACTCACAACTCCTCATATAGTCTCTCAGTCCAAACCTAACTTTATACACAGGGCTCCTCAACTATCTTCCATAAAGGGGACTCTCGCACAAGAACAGCTTTACTAACAGTGCCCAGTGATTGAAAAAGACACACAATGACCAAAAGACAGGATTAATTCACTAACACATAGAAAGGAATTTAAATTGTATTAATTGTAATAACATCTGCACACAATTAAAAACCATCTACACCCATATGCTCAGAATATACTATTTATTCAGTCTATGGAGAAGGCTTGTTATCTGGATGGATGGTTTCAAGGAAGGACCCATCAATAAATATGAGTTTCTACCCTCCCACCTGCCATTCCCCACCCAGGGCCTTGGCCCACAGGTTGCAAGGCGATGTTTTGTTCTTCAGTCAGACTAGAAAACACTTTTTGGGGTCTCTGTGCAGCTTATCACAGTTCTACCTTCTCTAAAACTGCTTTTTCATCACCCACATGTTCCTAGGGGTTGGTCTTTGTTTGTCTCATTTATTCCACTGGACCTTAGCCAAGTGACTAGGGGTGAGTCCCTTACCCATGATAGGTCAGAGTTCTTTCTGCAGAAATTCAGAAATGGGACCAAGAGGTTTCAGTTCTAACTTAGGCTGGCTGCATGAATGGAAGAAGAAAAACCAATTTAGTCATCTTGGACAAAAGGGGCTTCGTGGAAGATGTGCTAACTGGCACAGAGAGACTGAAACTGAGAATCAGTGGATGAGTGAGGCAAAAACAAAATGCCAAACAAACAACAAACACCTGCCTGGATTCTTGCTAGCTTTCCAGTCCCTCCTGTAGCCAGGCTGCATGTTCTTGGGATCCATAAGACACTACATATTCTTGACATACATATGGCCAATAGGCATATGAAAAGATGTTCAACATCGCTAATTATCACAGAAATGCAAATCAGAACTACAGTAAGGTATCACCCCATACCGGTCAGAATAGGCATCATTAAAAAGTCTACAAATAAATGCTGACAAGGGTGTGGAGAAAAAGGAACCCTCCTACACTGTTGGTGGGAATGTAAACTGGTGCAGCTACTGTGGAAAACAGTATGGAGGTTCCTTAAAAAACTAAAAATAGAGCTACCATATGACCCAGCAATCCCACTCCCAGGCATATATCCAGGCAAAACTATAATTTAAAGAGATACATGCACGCCTACGTTCATAGCAGCAGTATTCACGATAGCCAAGACATGGAAACAAGCTAAATGTCCATGGACAGATGAATGGATAAAGAAGATGTGGTACATATATACAATGGAATACTGCTCAGCCACAAAAAAGAACGAAATAATGCCATTTACAGCAACATGGATGGACCTAGAGATTATCATACTGAGTGAAGTAAATCAGAAAGAAAAAGACAAATGCCATATGATATCACTTATATGTGGAATCGAAAATGTGATACAAATGAACTTATTTACAAAACAGAAACAGACTCACAGACATATTTACGGTTACCAAAGGGGAAAGGGAGTGGGGGAGGGATAAATTAGGAGTTTGGGATTAGCAGATACAAACTACTATATATAAAATAGATAAACAACAAGGACCTACTGTATAGCACAGGGAACTATATTCAGTATCCTGTAATAAACCATAATGGAAAAGAATATGCAAAAGAATATACATATATATATCTGTATCTGAATCACTGTGCTATACACCAGAAACTAACACAACATTGTAAATCAATTATACTTTAATAATAAAAAAAGACACTAAGTATTCTTTATATACATCTTCTCCCCACTTTCTTCCCTCCTTAATCTAGTTGCCTTGGTTTCTATTAGTTATGACCAATAGTTCTAACCAATACAAACAGGATCAAGTTGGGCAGGAGACATCTGCTAATTCAGGTAAGGTGCTTGCAAATAGTCATAAAGCATTGCATCTTGTTTTTTAAAAAAAAATTATCTCGTGTTTAGTCTGTCTCTCCCTTTAGATTCTGAATACTCTGATGGCAGAGACCAAGCCTCCACTACAATGAGGAACCCTCAGGGTGCCTTTTGTAATGTACAGTGTAGGAAGCCCTCTGTGAATTTGCATTCATGATGATGAGTTTTCAGTGTCCTGAATCTTACCATTTTGACTCAGATGTGAAATTAGTTTCGATACTAAAAAATCCCAGAATTTGAAAACAAGATATTTAAGTCAATTAAGTTACCAGTAAATGGCCTTCAACACAGGGGCTTTGTTTTTTTTGTTTTTTTTTTTTGTTTTGCCACACCACGCAGCATGTGGGACCTTAGTTTCCTGACCAGCGATTGAACCCGCGCTCCCTTCAGTGGACTGCCAGGGAAGTCCCCAACACAGGGGCTTTTAAATGTCATAGAAGATCTAGGTCAAAGTCATCACCTCTTCAAAGAAAAGGAAGGCATTTGAAGAGAGGCCTCTGCTCTGCCTGGTGGAAACACTCTTTTTATTCCTCTTCAGTTTATAAATTCTCTAAAGCATGTTGATCGTTGAAGTTATACAAGATACATTTACCTTTAAAAGTTCATAACTTGTACTGAGATTTCTTCAGTCCTTCAGATGGAGGAAGCAATCTGAAAACGAGGATGTCACTTATTTGTACTCTTTGGTCTAGATTCCATTTCATCGTCATAAAAATCAGCATTTTGCTCTAAAGGTTAATCCACGAGACTTAGAAAATCTGGAATCGTTCTGACCAGATAGTTCACTACAGTCACAGAGCGAGTTATTCTTATTCAGGGGTCAGTCTACTTCAGTGCTGTGAAGCAACTGTTGACGACAGATCGTGGGCTGCCTTTCCTGTCCCCAATTCTATTTCTCTAGGAACTGTTCCTACCCAGGGACTCTGCTGAAAGGACAGCCTGGGCCGCTACGATTTAACTAGAGGAGAAGGTGGAGAGAGCTGGAGGAGGTCAGAGAACCACAGGGCGACGCTTGCTAGTGGCGTCTGGAATCACAGATCATCCCCAGGGCCTGGCCATCCTCATCTCCGAGAGGTCCCCAACTTCTCCTTCATTAGAACCAGCTTGAGTGACCTGCTATATATATATATATATAAAGGACTTGGGGTCTGTAAGAAGGCTGCTAAACCACTTTGTGCCTCAGTTTCCTGAACTGCAAATGAAAACAATGCCAATGTCTGACCCACCTGCCTCATGGAGTTATTCTGATAATAAAATGAGATAAAACTGAAAAAGATATTGCAGTTAAAGGTATTAGATGTACATTTATACCTACTTTTGTTTTGAAATCATTTGATAGAGTTAAATATATTAAGAAAAGGTTATTTTTCACAGCTCATTTCCTATCGGTAGGGGACACTTCTGAATCTTGTGATAATCTTTAGAGTAATAATCAATTGTTAGAACACAGAGACTAGTGAGTAATTCAATTCAGCCGCTTAGAAACAAAGGACCTTTTACTTCCTCCCCCCCTAACTCTGCCACTGGCATCTTTTTCTCTCACAGAAAAGAAATCTGGAAGTGGGCAGTCCAGGGCTGATATGGGGGTTCTGCAATACTGTTGAGGACTTGACTCTTTCTCCCTTTCCAGTTTGTCTTCCTTAGGGCTTGTCTCTCATCCACAACTTTCAAGATGGCAGCCTGAGTGCCTGTTGTCATGTCTACATCCAGGCAGGTAGATGGGGCAGGGCATCGGGCAAGAGGGGGTGTGTATCAGCTAAGTTGGCTCCTTCTTTTTTTTTTTTTTTTGGCAGTCACTGTTGTGGCCGCTCCCACCACGGAGCACAGGCTCCAGACGCGCAGGCTCAGCAGCAATGGCTCACGGGCCCAGCCGCTCCGTGGCATGTGGGGTCCTCCCGGACCGGGGCACGAACCAGTGTCCCTTGCATTGGCAGGTGGACTCTCAACCACTGCGCCACCAGGGAAGCCCTAAGTCGGCTCCTTCTAAAGAGCTTTCCTGGAATCCCTATCCAGTAATTTCCATTTATATCTCAACCAAAAATGTGTCAGGTTGACCACCTCTACCTGCCAGGAAAGCTCAGACCCACAGATTTTATTGTTGTTTAGTTTGGGGTTTTGGCTGTACCCCTTGCTACCCCCAATAAAACCTGGTTTCTCTTAGTAATTAAGAAGGAAAGAATAGAGTAGGTCTCTGTTATACCAGTAATTGAGAATTCTGGTTACGAGAGTGTTAATTTTATTTATTTTCAATTTCTAAGACAATTTAAAGCTGGTCATCTTGGCAATATCCTAAAAGAAACAAAGCTTCACAGCCTTGGCCAGGGTCATGACCACAGGGCTGGAATGAAATCTAAGCTTTCCCCATCCCTGGCCAAGTGCTTTACTCAGCAGGGCACCTCATGTCTGGCTTCAAATACAATTACCATGTGAGGTTCCTACCAATTTAAGAGCCAGGATCAGCAGTGTGGTCAGCAGAATAATGGCCCCCAAAGATGTCCATGCCCTAATCCCCGGAACTTGTGCAGATGTTACCTTATGTGATGAAGGGACTTACAGTTGTGATTAAAGGGATGGACCTTGAGATGGGGAGATTAACCTGGATCATCTGGGTGGGCCCAACCTAATCACTTGAGTCCTTAAAAACACAGCAACTTTTTCAGCTGTGTCACAGAGATGAGATAGAAGATTGGAAACATGAGGGACTGGACCCCCACTGCTGACTTTGAAGATGGCGAAGGAGAGTGGGCACGAGCCAAGGAATGAAAGCGGCTTCTAGAAGCTGGAATGGGCGTCAGCCGCTGGCCAGCGTGGAAATGCAGACCTCAGTCCAACAACCTCGAAGAACTGAATTCTGCTGACAATGTGAATGAGCAAAGAAACGGATCCTCCCCGCAAAGCCTCCAGCAAGGAAGAGTCCTACATACACCTTGATTTCAGCCCCGTGGGACTTGTGTCTCTTTCTGAATTACAGAATTGTAGATAATTTTTGTTGTTTTAAGTTGAGAAATTTGTGATAATGTTACATCAGCAACAGGAAACTAGTACAAGTGGGCTGACAGCCTTCAGACAGAGGCTGCAAGCCCTCCTATAATATTTTTCATATTTATAAGCAAGCTTATAAATGTCTCCTTACCTGCACAGGAACAGCTTCTGACAAATTAACAGGTGGAAGCCATTAACGGGTAAAAGGTGGTGGGGACACCTGAGCTCCCAGGTATTAGAAGAGCCCCATCTTTTTTTGTTTGTTTGTTTTGCTGTACACGGGCCTCTCATTGTTGTGGCCTCTCCCGTTGCGGAGCACAGGCTCCGGATGCGCAGGCTCAGCGGCCATGGCTCACGGGCCCAGCCGCTCTGCGGCACGTGGGATCCTCCCAGACCGGGGCACGAACCCGCGTCCCCTGCATCAGCAGGAGGACTCTCAACCACTGCGCCACCAGGGAAGCCCAGAGCCCCATCTTAATAGTAATACAGGCAGCACACACCTTCATTCATTTAAATAACCTCTGGAGGACACAGGTGCGGGGGCCAGGCAGGTAAATTAAATGAATGCAGCTGTATGTGTGTTTGTTTGAGTGGTAGGGACTGTGGCATGAACTGGGCAGCATGCCATGTCCAAAGACCATCAAATGCAATTGAATTTAAACACGACACCAGCCAAACAACATCCACTTAAGGGCCAGATTCAGTCCCTGCATCACCATCAGTTTCTGTTAGGGCCACCAGAGGGAGCAGAAAGCAGTGAGAAGATAACATGGGAAG
The DNA here is from genome assembly GCF_000442215.2 of Lipotes vexillifer. Classification (NCBI taxonomy): domain Eukaryota; kingdom Metazoa; phylum Chordata; class Mammalia; order Artiodactyla; family Lipotidae; genus Lipotes; species Lipotes vexillifer. Next base: position 81,827 of record NW_006791041.1, on the reverse strand, counting down.
AAAGGGGTAAAATGGGAAAGATAAGGTAAGAAATAAGAAAAAGGAAAAGATGAAAAGAAATAAAACCCTGGAAGGAAAGGGACAGGGTCATATGCCCTTGGAGGCAGCCTGGTGCCACCAACATTTGGCCACTGGTGTCCCCAGGGCCAGCCATGTTAGCACATCCTGCTCATTGGTTGGCCCCCCCTCCTCCCCACAAAGCCTTTGGTCCTTGTCTTTGAGGCAAACAAGGTCATTTTCCTTCAGATCTCATCTGGAGAAGAATTAGCTGACGTCTTCTTTGTCACAGCAGCTGCTGAGGCAGCAAAGCAGCTGAAGCCCTGAAATGCCCAGGCCGGTAGTAACCAAACCTCTCTCAAAAAAAAAAGCACGGAAGTAGACAGGGCTTGTCTTCACAGTGGGCAAGGTGAAGGAGAGCAGGGAAATCACAGGGACAAAACTCAAATGTCTACAGGAGCCAGGCAGGTAATGTAAAACGAATGGAGCCAGCCAGGTGTACGAAAAAGCAAAATATGGGGCAGCGTGTGGGCCAACGCCAAACATGGCCAGCTGCAGGCCATTGCAGGCTCTCCGTTTGCAATCTTATCTTTAAAGCAAAACACGGAGATTAGTGGGAACAGGCTGTCAGTCACCCTGCTAGACAGGGGGTTTGGGGGAAGAAGGGGCTATGTCCTTGCTGGCACTGTCCAAACACCCAGCGCCATGCCTGAGACACTGTAGGTGCTTTGAGGAGTGTTTGCTTAAGACAATAACTATGTCAAGGGTAACTGTCACCAGCTGAGGCCTCTGCACTATTTGTCCTCTTGTATTCTGCCACTCTCTTGTCCAAGGGTGTCTAAAACCCACAGATATTTCACTTCCTGCCATCTTCATCCAATGAGTCATCAACTTCACACCTTGTCAGGAGTCATGACATGGTCCCTAAATTTTAATTCCCCCAATTCTTTTACAACTTCTCATAAACCCCTCAGTGGTCTTGGCCTCACTGGCCTGTAAGTGCCCTCTTGTGGTAAAAGAGGGTAGCTGCAGAGTTAAGCACCTTTTAAATCCAAATAATTCAATTCACATCAATTTAATCTGTCGTTACAAAGTGACTGTGGAAGAAGTGAGAGTAAAGAACTTTTAAAACAAGTTTGTAATAATAAAAAAAAAGGAATACCTTTACATGAATACCAACATGGAAAGGAGGCTGACATTAAGACAGAGGAGAAATAATTTTTTTTTAATAACTTGCTTCCCAGAATTGCTGCAAAAATTGTAATGGAGTTTTTCCATCATATGTTAGGCTTTAGATTCTAAATATCTGGCATCAAATTTGGAATCTGGTATGCATAAGATGTAAGATGCATGTCATTTAAAGTCTCTGAGACTCAGTTTCCACATCTGAAAAGTGGGAATAATAAGTATACCTGTCTCACTGATTTGGTTGTTATGAGGTCCAAATTAGATGAGGCACATGCAGTATTTTCTATATTGGACCTTATACTCTTTGGCTCATGATATACTCTCATCATTACTCCTTACACGGCCTGTTTTTATTTATGTAGCCACTTAGTTATAAATAACATCATAAACTGTACTTGTAACCTTAAAGTGCTACACAGATATTAATTTCTCAGGGATTGAGGAATAAAAATAATAAACTCTGTGACAAATGATGCAGTTTATATCCACCAGCCATCTTTCCATAATACAAAATGGGTCAGATTGATTTCTTCTTCCTCCCTTTTAAATGCTCTCTGAAATTTTCCTCCTCCTCTTTCTCAGCTTGGGCCATTCATTTGTTTTATTTTTACCTCTTCTGGACTCAGTTTGTTCCCATATTGTTTTATAAGTGCCCTTTGATTAATTTGCGACTGTAGATTCTTATTGGGAATGATACAGGGGGAATTCATGTGTTTGTAGAGGGTTGGTCAGATGACCATTGTCATTCATGCAACCATTCATTTTGCAAATATTTAATGAGCTCCTAGTATACGTGTGGCATTGTGCTAAGTACTAGGGATACAAAGTAAATAAAACAGACAAGATCCTTGCCCTCATAGATCCCATATTGAGGAGTTTACAAGTAATCAAATATACATACTGTGAGTTCTGAGAAGGACTGTAAAAGGGAATAAACAAGGATGAACATACACATGAGAGAGTAAGTGCACAGTTACCTGGGAGGAAAGCATTCCAGACAGAGTGAACAGCAAGTTCAAAGGTCCTGAGGCAAGAGCAAAGAGGAGCATTATACTGCCCCCCCCACCCTGTGTAACTTATTGGACACTTTTGGTGTATATGTGTAGGTACACTCTAGGTGTATACGTAAATATGTATAATATATGATATAGATATTATATATGCATATAGGTATATATATAATACATATATGAATAACTTAAAACTTTAACAGAAGTTATGTTAAATCATTGGCTATGAGGAAAAGTAGTGCTGACATATTCTACCTTTAAATAATGTTCATTAGACACACAGTTTTTAAAAAGAAAAACGTTTGGGGCTTCCCTGGTGGCGCAGTGGTTGAGAGTTCGCCTGCCGATGCAGGGGACACGGGTTCGTGCCCCGG
>NW_006791041.1:54378-79165 GCF_000442215.2 Lipotes vexillifer | reverse complement strand
CCTGCGTACTGCAAAAAAAAAAAAAAAAAAAGAAAAACGTTTGGAAAAATAATTCAATGGCCATCTTTTGGATCTCTAACCAGCTATTAGGCCTTGGTGACAGATTCCAGGGGACGAGGTCACAGCTGCTCGTAATGCTGCCAAACACTGTGGCTCATGGCAGATTGTGGGGTTTTAAAACAGTATTTAAAAAATAAAATAATATAAATCTGTTTACTTTTTAATTTTAGCATATAGAGTTTCAGATTCAATCTTTTTTTTCCTGATTATTTTTTCCTGCAACCGTTAAACTATTCTGTTACAAAAATAAGTCTGGGTGACCTTTCATATTCCTGGAACAAAAATCTTAATTGGGCTTCCCTGGTGGCTCAGTGGTTGGGAGTCCGCCTGCCAGTGCAGGGGACGCGGGTTCGTGCCCCAGTCCGGGAAGATCCCACATGCCGCGGTGCGGCTGGGCCCGTGAGCCATGGTCGCTGGGCCTGCGCGTCCGGAGCCTGTGCTCCGCAATGGGAGAGGCCACAACAGTGAGAGGCCCGTGTACTGCAAAAAAAAAAAAAAAAAATCTTAATTACTCGGTATTATGAAGTTCTGAATCAGGGAAAGACAAGGCTTTTGAAAGGTTCCGTGAAATCTCTTTTAGTGCAAAACCTGTGTACCATGAAATGGTAAATCTGAAACATTTCATCGTTCCTTTTCATCTTTGCTGTTCAGATAGATGTAGGCTTTCTCTTTCTCCACTTCCCTTAATTCTGTAAACCTTTAATGCCTATTCTGTGTAAGGCATGGTGTCTGTGATTAATGTAGAAATGGGAAGCACATGGCAGAGGCCAAAATGGAATTGTTGAGAGAGCTTTAAAGAATTACCGCATAGTTCCCTGTGGACAGAAAGCTAGGGGTGGGGATTCCTTCAGAAAAGTGGGGGAATGTCTAGAAAGATTGAGAAAAAAGATCATGAAAGGCTTTGAACACTACAACAGAAGAAGTTGCTTACAAATTTTTCAGTCAAGGTTTTTAAGGAAAAAAGTGAAGTGACAGTGTTGACGTTTACCTTCCAGATGATCTTCATAAGTTGGGTGTTTATTCTATTTAGGTGACACCTGGATATGTCCCCACACCCCTTGCTTGATTCATTGTGTTTCTCTCTTCCAGTCTCAGAAAAAGCATACCACAGAGCAAAAGGAGAGTAATCAACTAACGGCTCACTCTTTATGCATAAAATGAAGATGTCCTGCATGAAAATCAATTTACTTTGAGTTCAAACACTCTCACATTCAACTCTGAGTAATTTATCCTCCTGCTTCTCCCATGGAATTTAACAAACCCAAGATGGGAGGATGAATCTACAACATAACTTGTTCTTTTCTTTGAACTGAACTAGCGATTCATCCAAAGAAACATTTAAAATCAATGTTCCTTCTAAATTTAAACTTCTGGCACTTCAGGGCTGGAACTCTCTGGGAAAGTGAGTACTGTTTATACTGTTTATTCTGTTTCAGAGCTTAAACTTTACATGAAAAGTAAAGGGATCCAATATATATATATAAAGGGAATCATCTACTGGGAGCTACCTTGACAAGTTTTATTTAGTTTTAAAATCAGAATTCAACAGTAGCTTCATTTTTATAGAAACAGAGCTTATAAAAACATAAGCCCTAAAAAAAACTGCGATTTTAAGAGTTAATTTCTTTCTAACCTCACCTTACTTTCTTCAAACAAAATGGTGCTCTATCTCAGACAATTTTTTTCATGGAGGTATACCTTACATACTGTATATGCACAAATCTTAAGTGTACAGCTTGATGAACATGTATCTGTATGTGTGTGTGTGTACATACCTTGTATCTATAAGCTACAGAACATTTCCATCACCCTAGAAATCTCTTTTTGCCCCCTTCGTACTCACTATCCCCAGAGATAACTGCTCCACCCCCAGAGAACTGCTATTCTGACTTCTGTCATCATAGATTCGATTTTCCTCTTCTCAAACTTCACAAAAATGAAGGCTTTCAGTATATACTCTTTTGTGTCTGGCTTCTTTGGCTCAACATAATGTATTTAAGATTCACCCACGTTGTTGCATCTCTTCATAACTCAGAATTTTTTACTGTTGAGTAGTATTACAACGTATGAATATGCTATTTGTTCGTCTATTCTCTTACTGATGGATATTTGGGTTGTTTCCAGTGTGAACACTGCTTTTGACAGCTTCATGAGTTTAAGAATGGGTGAGAGAGGCATGAGAAATGAACTAAGCTATAAGCACAGACCTTTTTTTAAAAAAAAATTCTTCTGTATACTTTACAAGCTCCTGGCAGAAATAGAATATATCTTTCTTGCAGCCTATAAAGTGTCTGAATCAGAATTATTAAGCATCCAATTAAATATATTTGGTTCAGCATGGTGCTAGTGAATATAAAAGTGTGGATTGAATCCTATATGAGTATGTTGGTTTTTCTGGTGAAAAAAGCTTCACTCCCAGGTCTCAGAAAACAATAGAGACCCCACCCCGACCATCTTACCAGCGCATGTCATGGAGCACGATGGCAGTGGAAAGGGTCTTGTGCATCACTGGGAAAACCCCTCACCTAGACTAGAAATTGAACCCAAAATGCATTGGGTTAATTTGGGGAAATCATAAAGTCATTCAAAAAGCAGCTCACAGGGAGATCAGCTCGATGCTTTGTGACCACCTAGAGGGGTGGGATAGGGAGGGTGGGAGGGAGGCTCAAGAGGGAGGGGATATGGGGATATATGTATACTTATAGCTGATTTACTTTGTAGTACAGCAGAAACTAACACACCATTGTAAAGCAATTAGACTCCAATAAAGATTTTTAAAAAGCAGCTTGTTCAAGTACTTCCTTATACAATGTTAATAAAACACTAAGGAAGTATTAATGGTAATTAACATGTGTTGATTCTTATATATTACATATATTATCGTTATCCTCACAAGATTGCCAAATGAGTGTTGTTATTCCCACGTGTCAGATGAAGAACCAAACTTCACCTGCCATAAGGGTATGTTAAGTAAATTAAGGTCATGCAGTAAGTTTCTAGCAGAGCCAGTATTCGACCCCAGGTTGGCACAGTCCAAAGCCCACCCAAATGCTTTACACTAAAACATCTTTATAAAATTAGTGGGCTCCATAAATTCCATACTTGAAGAAGTGAGACATAGATGCAACTGGCTCACTTGAGATCCAACCGCAGTTTTTAATGAGGAGGAATCCAAACCTTTAACATCTCCACATCCAAAGAGTCAGCACACAAACACACCTCAAAGCTTCCATCAGCACCAAACACTTGCAGGGAGCTTATTATTATTATTTGTTTTTTAGTTTGTATTATTTTATTTATTTTTTATACAGCAGGTTCTTATTGGTTATCTATTTTATACATATTAGTGTATATATGTCAATCCCAGTCTCCCAGTTCATCCCACCACTACCTCCCCCCACCCCACTTTCCCCGCTTGGTGTCCATACGTTTGTTCTCTACATCTGTGTCTCTATTTCTGCCTTGCAAACCAGTTCATCTGTACCATTTTTCTAGATTCCACATATATGCGTTAATATACATATTTGTTTTTCTCTTTCTGACTTACTTCACTCTGTATGACAGCCTCTAGGTCCATCCACGTCTCTACAAATGATCCAATTTCGTTCCTTTTTTTAAATTTTTGCTTTGTTTATTTTTTACATCTTTATTGGAGTATAATTGCTTTACAATGGTGTGTTAGTTTCTGCTTTATAACAAAGTGAATCAGTTATACATATACATATGTTCCCATATCTCTTCCCTCTTGCGTCTCCCTCCCTCCCACCCTCCCTATCCCACCCCTCCAGGCGGTCACAAAGTGCCAAGCTGATCTCCCTGTGCTATGCGGCTGCTTCCCACTAGCTATCTACCTTACATTTGGTAGTGTATATATGTCCATGCGTCTCTCTTGCTTTGTCACAGCTTACCCTTCCCCCTCCCCGTGTCCTCAAGTCCATTCTCTAGTAGGTCTGTGTCTTTATTCCTGTCTTACCCCTAGGTTCTTCATGACATTTTTTTTTCTTAAATTCCATATATATGTGTTAGCATACGGTATTTGTCTTTCTGTTTCTGACTTACTTCACTCTGTATGACAGACTCTAGGTCCATCCACCTCATTACAAATAGCTCAATTTCGTTTTTTTATGGCTTAGTAATATTCCATTGCATATATGTGCCACATCTTCTTTATCCATTTGTATGTCGATGGGCATTTAGGTTGCTTCCATGACCTGGCTATTGTAAATAGTGCTGCAATGAACATTGGGGTGCATGTGTCTTTATAATACAACAAAGACTTATCTGATGTGCTTACAAGAACAGCTTTCATCAGGGATTCAGTGACACACCAGTCAAAACAGTTCGTCATTTCTAATTTTTTTCTACCTTAAAAATAAAATTATGTTGATTGTGAGACTTTGCTGCCACCTCTCAAATGAGGCACACCCTTTAGAAATCGCAAAGAATGGCAGATATTTTTAGGTTAAAAGAAACACACGTGGTGATATCACAGATTCTGAAGATAAGTCTCTGAGAGCTTTCTCTATTCATTTTGGTTCAGTGGTAAGGACACCTGCAGAAAGGTCGGCTCTCTTCACAACATGGTTTCTAAAGAATTCGTCACAGACATAAACAGATGACAGGATAGAGATAAGCTAAGGGAGCTGAAGAATGACGGATGATTCTGACATCTTGCACGTGTCCAAATATCTCCATAACTTAAGTTTTCAAAACTAAGTGAGGCACTCCAGGAGAGAACGTTTCAACATCAGAAACTCATTTTGCTTGGAGATAATCCAGGTTTCTTCCAAACAGTAGTTGATGATTTAACCACGGAAATGAGTTTTAATATTTGCACGACCATTTTCCAATACATGGGAGGAAGTGGGCTCTACCACCAGGCTCTTTCACCCAAGTTTTAAACATTCCTCAGGCTGTATGAAGTGGGAACAAAAGGAATGGAACCCTCCCTTAGACTCTATTTGACTATGTGAAGTGTAGGGCTGGGGCTACCCAAAGTGCCATTTGTCCTTTTCATAAGCATCTCTTCTGTGTTATATAAAACCTTCATAGGTATTCATTTAATGCCCAAAAGTATTATATAGTTATGAAGTAATTTGTTCTCTCATTGGCAGCATTTTAAAAATGGATTATCTCAATGTACCCAAGGGTGCAGAGAGACAGGCTTCTCTTCCCTATACGGGCATACCTGGGAGTATAATTGTTACAACAGTTTAGCAAACACTTTTGCAACATACGTTAAAATTTATTAATTTAACAAATATGTCAAAATCTTTAATGCCTTCTTCTAATTAAAACTTTAAGAAAAAGTTAAGTAACCTACCGAAGTAGAATTTTAAAGATAAGAAAGGATACTTTGTGGTTGTTTTAACTGACATTTCTATGATTACTAGTGAGTTGAACAGTTTTTAAAATGCATACTGGCCATGTGGATTTTTACTTTAGGGAATTGTTCATGTGCTCTACTCACTTATCTGTTGTGGTCTTAGTGTTATTCGTAAAGATTATATAAGCTATTTATGTAATGAGGATACTGTCCATTTAACTGCCAAATTTTATGACTCAGGTGCCTGTTTTAATCTAAGCTTAAAACTGATGGGCCCAAAATGAGGAAGCAGTTAAGTGGCAAATAAAAAGAGAGAGAGAGAAAAAGAAAAAAAAAAAGAAAACATCAAAACCAAATCCCTTTCATATTTATAGCTCAACATGAATTGCTACTTAAACCTAAATCAGAAAAGCATTTGGGTAATTCTTCAACTAGGACTCACGTGTGGTACATGAAGTCTTTCATAGGAACCCTTAAGGCACAGCAACACAAACATAATCCAGAGAAATCTGTCACTATCACATCGATGTGTCCCCCACTTTATATCAAGTGGAAAAATATCAAATCAGTTCAAATATATGTGGATCTGCAACCACACCAGCTCTTCTTTGGTCATCAAGGGCAAACCAAAGCACTTACATCTCTGTTCAGTGCACACACTAAAGACTGAAATCTTAGGGATAGATATGGGAAATCAGAGAGATGCTGGACAGACACCGAGACTGAAAGTTCATGAACACAACTGTGCTGACAGCCTGGCAGAATTTACATAAATGCAGTCAATGATGACTTCTTCTGTGGTAAGAATTCTGATGCCTAGTGTGAGTTTGTGACCATGAACAGTTGTAGTTTACTACTCTTTGCAAAGGGACCAATGGTTAGCACTCTTAGAAAATACACACCTGAGCATTATTTATTCCTTAGAGTTAGGGGTGATGCTAACCCTTAATAGTCGCTTTAGCTCTTCAATTACACTGTAAAATAAACTGGACGGGTTGTTTTATTCCTCTTCTGTCAACCAAAAACACTCATGGGATACATAATTTGGTGATAAAAGCCTTAACTTAAAAAGTTAAGAAAAATTTTAGGAGATAGATTGATATCCAGTATTCAAAGGTGGAGCAGAGAATAAAATTAGCAAACATTCAGCTAATGTGTTCTCAAGGGCAGGGATTCATGGTAATAAATGGAATCATTTCAAGCTTGAAGGAAGTTACCTGTGGGAGACTGCACAGGTCACTTCAGGGATCACTGCATCTCATCAACCTAAAAATGGAGCTGCCTGTAAAATTTCTAGGTCAGCGAGATACTAAAATCTAACAAAATCAAAGGCTATCATGAATCATTAGTAAAGGGTTAAGAATGCTATAGATTAACAAATTAAAAGGATACACACTAAATCTAGAGTATTATAAGCATGATATTGAACAATACTGAACATGATTCGTAAACCACGGAAAAGGAGATGAGACAATTAGATGTCTAAGTGAAGTCCTATAGCATTTCTGATAAATCCGGCACTCACTCAGTTTGCAGAGAATCTATGTCCAGGATTTCTCAGGGTCACAAAATTCTTTCAGCCATGACAAAGTGCAAGCACTTATTAAATATGTTCAACACATAAATAAAGTCTTAACTGTATCCAAAAAGAAAATTATTTGATTAATTCTTCAACATCTTCAGAGAAAGATTTCATACAATCTCCCCTCTGAGGACCAGGGATAAAGAATAATCCAAAATTCATCACAGAATCTTTAAAACTAATTTAAGACAATAGCCTCTTCCTGTCCTTCCCCTGCCGGCCCCATGCCATGTCACCCCCTATCAGAAGAGTTTATAACGCCAAAGATGACTGATTATGGGGGAGGGAGTCTTATTCACTGATAACACCTTTCCCTTCTATGAATACAGCTGTCTGAATTGTCAAAAGATCAGAGAGTGGGCAACAAGAGGTAAAGGCAGCAGCAAACGTTTGTGCTTGGATGACTTCAGAATGGTGCAATCACTTAGAAGTTTCTAACAAAGGCGATATGCTACAGAGTATTTTTGTTTTGTTTTACTTTATTGTTAAGAAAGCACACTCTCTCTGGTTTGCCACAAGCCTCAACACTCCCAGTTGTTTTATACTTTGTCTGATTTACCTTTACTGATATTTCTTTTGTATCAATAATACATGCTCAAATTTGTAAATGATGTATGTTGTGCTAGGAATGTACATTGCCTAACTCTTGGGGCAGGGATCTTTATATATTCAAAAGATCAAGTACATTAGCAGCATTGTTCAACTCTTTGGTCATTTCTATCTGCTTACGGTATCATTTTCTGTGGGAAATGATCTTTGGTCATTTCTATCTGCTTATAGTATCATTTTCCATCCATCAAACTCATTCCATATACAGATATGGAGTCCAAATCTACTCCACATTTTTGGTCATTTCTATCTGCTTACAGTATCATTTTCTGTGGGATGTGTGTTAAAATCTCCCACTGTAGGGCTTCCCTGGTGGCGCAGTGGTTGAGAGTCCGCCTGCCGATGCAGGGGACGCGGGTTCGTGTCCCGGTCTGGGAAGACCCCACGTGCCACGGAGCGGCTGGGCTCGTGAGCCATGGCCACTGAGCCTGCACATCCAGAGCCTCTGCTCCACAGCGGGAGAGGCCACAGCAGTGAGAGGCCCGCGTACCGCAAAAAAAAAAAAAAAAAAAAAAAAAGCCAACAAAAACAAACAAAAATCTCCCACTGTAATTAAGAATTTGTATCTCCCTGTCATTCTATCAAATTTTGCTTGATTCACTTTGAGGATTCAAGCTCAGGATTTTTATATCTTCCTGGTGAATTATTCCTAAAAATATATTTTTGCCTTAAAGTTTATTTTGCGAGGTATTAAGTAGTTATATCAACTATCATTTTTTTTTTTTTTTTTTGGGTTAAGCGGGCCTCTCACTGCTGCGGCCCCTCCCATTGTGGAGCACAGGCCCCGGACGCGCAGGCTCAGCGGCCATGGCCCACGGGCCCAGCCGCTCCGCGGCATGTGGGATCCTCCCGGACCGGGGCACGAACCCGTGTCCCCTGCATCTGCAGGCGGACTCCCAACCACTGCGCCACCAGGGAAGCCCTCAACTATCATTTTTTAAAAAAATCTTCCTAATTTATCACTTCTTTCCCTGTGGCTTTGTGTAAGTTGGTTTGAGAATCTCTCTTAAAAATAGTATGGTAGACTCTCTGTCTTCTAACATGTTAAAAAGTTACATCTGTTAATAAATTATATTTATAATTACTAACTTAGTTGGACCTACTTCTTCTATAATTTTTTCCTATTTGCTATATGCCTTTTCTTTGCCTCTGTTTTTCTATTTTCCTGATTACTATTAGATTGAATAACTTCTTAACTCTTATTTTACAATCAACTAATATGAAAGTTAGTCTGTCTTTACTGCTTTTGTGACTACCTTAAATTTTTTAACATTGACTCAAAGTTAATTACATTTCTACCCTCCTCCAGAAAAAAGCAAGAATCTTAGAATGCTTTAACTCCATTTGCCACCTACCACCTTCACTGGTTATCTAGTGTTTTAATTCCATCTTGCTTTTGACCCCCCACTCCACAAAGTCATTATTATTGTTGTTAGTCAATGTTTGTTTCGAAGAAAACTCTTATTTACCACTTTCTTTTCTTACTGTTCATTATTACAACTCACTCTGATCCTCTGGGTTCTCTCATTCTCGCAGAAATACGTCTTTAGCAATTCTTTAGTGAGCACGTATAAAAAGCAAACAAAAAGTCTTTATTATGCCCTTCCTGTTTTAAAAATATATTCTTCTTTGTGACCACCTAGAGGGGTGGGATAGGGAGGGTGGGAGGGAGACGCAAGAGGGAGGGGATATGGGGATATATGTATACGTGTAGCTGATTCACTTTGTTACACAGCAGAAACTAACACAACAATGTAAAGCAATTATACTCCAATAAAGATGTTAAAAAATATATATATATATATTCTTCTTGGGGGGGGGTAATAATATATACAGTGAAGGGAATTCCCTGGTGGTCGGTGGTTAAGACTCCAGCTTTCACTGCTGTGGGCCCAGGTTCGATCCCTGGTCAGGGGAATAAGATCCCACAAGCTGTGTTACACAGCCAAAAATGTAGATATATATACACTGAGGTATGTAATACACATACATGCAAAGGACTTGGCTCAATTAATTTTTGCTTGGGTATACACCCAAGCAAATTCCACCCAGATCAAGATTTATAATATTTTCATCACACTAGAGGGTCCTCTCATGCCCTTTCTCTGTCAATACTCACCCTGACTATCCAGACATTTTTCACTACTGATTAATTTAGCCTATTTCTTGAATTTCATATAAATGGAATCATCCAGTACATACTCTTTTTTGTCTGGCTTGTATCACTCAACGTAATGTTTGTGAGATTACTGTTTTTTATCAGTAGTTTTTCCTATCACTCTGTATTCCATGTCATTATCACTCTTAAATGATGGATTGCAGGGTAGAAAATTCCAGGTTGACAGTTATTTTTTCTTAGATGTTATTTCAATGTCTTTTAGTCTTTATTGTTGCCAAAAAGAAGTACTGCTGCTAGTTGAACTGTGTTTCCTATGATGGCAATTTTATCTTTTTCTCTATTTTTCCATCTTGTGGTTATGTTTATGTTTAAAATGCCCCTTTCGTCCTTGGTGTTCTAAAATTTCCATACTTCATATCAGAATGAGAATTTGCTTTTGGTAATGATAGAATAATGGACAGAAGCAATGTGCTTCAGCAATCTGAGGGCTTATGACCCTTCAGGTCTTCATCACTGGGGTAGATTTGGACTCCATACCTGTATATGGCATGAGCTTGATGGATGGAATTTTTCAATTCCTCTTCTGGAAAAAAGGCTGGCCCTTGAGGAGCTCAGCTTTACATGAAGTTTAAGTTTTAGCTTCCTGCTTGCACAGGTCCAGATTCTGCATGCATGAGGGTCAACACGAGGGTCTATTTCCAATTCCAAGTTCTCCTAGGGCCCTAACTTCAGCCTTCTCATGTGGCTCCTTGGAGCCCCACTTCCTTCCTGAAACCTTGTGATTCTCTTTATTTCTTTCCATCTCAATTGTTATGACATTTTTAAAAAGTATATTTTAACTAACTTTTCTATTTGTCTGTTTTGCATGAGCTTTGTCCACCACGTTGCCAGAATTTGAATCTGATTCACTCATTTATCATTTATCCGGCTGGTCCTTATGGGCTTTTGCATGGCTACGAGCAAGGGTCCTGAAGCTAAGCCGACCAGATTTTGAAACAGTGCTCTAACTACTGATTAGCTCTTTGATCGTGGGTAGGTTATCTGACCTCTCTAAGCCTCAGGTTTCTCACCTCCAAAAAGAAGATGATCGAAATCTCCCTGCAAAGGGTTGTTGTGAGGATAAAATATGCTAATGCATGTACAGTACTCAGCAGAGTACCTTAGCAAGCACTCATCAATAACTATTAATGTTACGAAACACTGCATAATGATATTATTCAATTAATTATTTTGTCTACTGAGGAATCAAGTTGATGTACAAGCTGATGCTACATAGAAACAGAAATGTATCTTTCACGAAAAAGAAGTAAACCAAATAATACTTAAATATGGTAATATGGACTCTGTATATGTGGGATAGATAATGTTGCTCTTTATAAGTACTGCCCTACAAAAATCTCATGTTCTCTTTCTGTATACATTCTGAGCTGAACTTTCCAAGTTTGGAGAAAATCATTGAAAGTCAGAGAGAGAACATTATAAGAGAGAACACTGGCAATTTGCTTCCCCCAGAACGTAAGTCAATGCACATGCTTCCTTCATTGAGGAAGTTGCCATAATGCACAGATGAACTAAACAGTGTGCTTAGTGATGTAGTTGGTTTACCTGGGGCTGTGAGCTCCTTTAACTCCCTGAAGACCAGTAATAAACAGTTCAGTGACTGGGTATGAGGATCACACTCTGAATAGCATGGCTTTAGGGACATGTTAGCACTGCTGTAAAAAGTGTTATTATTGTTATATAGGAAGGAAAGTACATGTTCCTCAGAAAAGGATGCTTGGGGTCTGAGTTAAGCAATAACCTCAGGTGGAGAACAATACTAATTATGCTACACATTCAAAGAAAGTTCATTATTGGTTTTTAATGAACAAATCAATATCTGCTATAGAGTCCAGGGGTCCACTGGAGTCTTGACTGGAGCTGATTTTGGGATCCATATGGATCTGCCAACACTACAATTTATCACTTGTGGGTCTAGGGGTTCTTCTAAGGCAGGGGTCCCCAATCCCCAGGCCGTGGACCGCTACCAGTCTGTGGCCTGTTAGGAACTGGGTCACACAGCAGGAGGTGAGCGGCGGGCAGGTGAGTGAAGTTTCATCTGCCGCTCCCCATCACTCGCATCATCACCTGAACCATACCACCCTTCTTGTCAGCGGAAAAACTGTCTTCCACAAAACCGGTCCCTGGTGCCAAAAAGGTTGGGGGCTGTTGTTTTAAGGGGCTTATGATTACCACAATATTCATTTCTGCTATTTGCCATCTAATAGTGTTTTTGGTAGGAGGTGATAATTTTTCTCAATTAGTTTTTCATTAATTTCCAATAAAAAATGCAGCAGGTGGAATGACTCGTTGTACTTCCAAAGTAGATCTAATCATATTTTCCATGTACATTCAAAAGAAATTGGATTGCTACCGTAAGGTCAAATCAAACATTAAATCCCATTCAGAAACAATTTTTTAAAGTCTTATACTGGGACCTCAAGAGAAGTAAAACCTATAGTGTAAATATTACTGACACTCAAAATATCTCAGATTTTGTTGATTCTATTTGAATTTCTGCTTTACTTAAAACTTTTAAAGATCAATTTAAGGACTGAACAAGAAACAAACCAAACTCACAACCTATTGTGTGTGCTTGGCCTGTTGTAAAGAAAATATGCTAGATCTGCCCAAATAGAAAATTGTAATTCTGGGCTTTAAAATACAATATATGATCTTTAAAAATATTTATTAAAATAATGAAGTTAGAAAGAATCTGATAAAACACTATTTGGTAGACTTGAATGCCGTAGAAAATAAGTATTTAAAAACTCACTATCAATTCCAAGAGGTGTGGTTCACAAAATTTACCTGGCTACTTTGGAGATGACTGTTTTCTAAATCTTGAACAGAATTTAAAGTCATCTCAGAATACTTAAAAGCCTTCATTTAATCTTTGCTCTGGGCATCAGTGGGGCCCTGTCATCTGGGCCAGTCCATTTGTAAACTGAACCCTGCCCCTACACAAGTCTCAATTCTTTTTTATTCTATATGCATAAGGTTACCGAAATTTGGCAAAACTCTTAAAATCAGAATTATATACTCTTGCACTTTTGGGTACACATCATTTTTAATAAATTTAAGAAAAAGTATATCTCTATCCAACTTGTCATGTTCCAGTTTAAAATGACTTGTTTTCCCCATCCACTCAAAATGGACTTTGAAATTAAAAAGATTTAACTGTTAAATTTCTCCTCCACTAATATCAGCAAAGGAGATATCAACAAAATTCCTGTTCTTAAATGATTACAAGGGAAAAGCTAGCCCAGAATTAGCACAATTTTCATCAAGATCCAACTTAAGGCCTACTTTCTATTTTCTGAAATAAAAAAGTCTTAAATTCAAAAGTAGCAAAGGTGGGCTTCCCTGGTGGCGCAGTGGTTAAGAATCCGCCTGCCAATGCAGAGGACGTGGGTTTGAGCCCTGGCCCGAAAACCCCCCCCCTGCCAATGCAGAGGACGTGGGTTTGAGCCCTGGCCCGGGAAGATCCCACATGCTGCTGAGCAACTAAGCCCGTGAGCCACAACTACTGAGCCTGTGCTCTAGAGCCCTCAAGCCACAACTACTGAGCCTGCGTGCTAAAACTACTGAAGCCCGCGCACCTAGAGCCCATGCTCCGCAACAAGAGAAGCCACGACAATGAGAAGCCCGTGCACTGCAACGAAGAGTAGCCTCCACTCGCAGCAACTAGAGAAAAGCCTGCGTGCAGCAACAAAGACCGAATGTAGCCAAAAATAAAATAAATAAAATTAATTAATTAAAATTTTTTTTTCAAAAAAAAAAAGTAGCAAAGGTAAACATATTGGTTAGTACATGGGTTGCATGGCTACCAAATAAGCCACCAAGCAACTCCCTATATTAACCTTTTCTACTTTGCCTGACTCATATCGATAGTGAATATGTTGGGTCCTATCATTCCACATTTACTGCTTACTTGGTTTTAATTTATTAAAAAAATGTTAGAGAGACTTGTCTGTCCATCTATCAATCAAGATTCAGAGCACTCTGAAGAAATCAAATCCTTCTAGATGAACTGCTTTGGATCTTGGGGTTCCTGACACTCAGATGGAGAGCTTTCTCCAAGATGTTTGCAACAACAGGAGGTCTTTGGCTTTGCCAAAGACTGATTATTTCCCTAGCACCCATTGGCTTTTGTTAATGTAAAAGTCACTGGGATAAAATGTCAAGAAATACAAGCTACTCTCTTTGAAAACAAATAGTGCAGCCTCTCCTCAATGTCAATTCTCAATCAAGTGTGTATGGTGGTATTCATGTGACAGCAAGAGACTGTTTCCTGGTGGTGGTGTTCTATTCCCCGTGACATTATCCTCATAAAGTGCACAGAAAACACAACTCCACAAACTGTGAATTCCAGACACTCCTTCCAAGCATTCTCTCCTGACTTCTGTATTTCTAATCACACCTCTAGGTTTCAGGAGCACAGGCCTGAAAACGAATGAGGGAACTCATACCAAATGCAGTTAATCTGAAGAGCAGTGGAAGCACAGGGGCAATTTCATCTCTGTAGAAACGCTTTGAAAACCGGTGACAACCTTAATGTTTCTAATACCTAATGACAATCTCCTTTCAAGAGTTTTATGAATATTAATACCCTGATCAAAGAGCAATGTTTACAAACAAAAGGTATGTCTTCACTTTCGACTGCCGCATCTCTGAATTGTCAAAGGCCAATTTCCCCAACATTTTTACAAGTTATGGATGTGCATTTCAATAAGGTGGGCTTGACAATGCTTCTGCTGTTGGGGTGGGAGGTCCAAAGTGTTTCTATAATCTTTATGCTCTTCTTGAATTGGCAAAAGTGAACTCATTATTTCAATCTTTCAGTTTTTAAATAAATGTAAGTAAATAACTCCCATGTGTTCAGATCAGGGCTAGAATTTTTGGAAGTAAAGAAGTAAGAGACATCGTTCCTGACTTCGAGGAGTCTACACTCAAACTGGAAAAAGATTACTAACATAATCAAACAATTAGAATACAACATAAAATACTTTATTTCTACCCTGTGCCAAGGACTCTGATAGTCCTAAGGGCATAAAAAGTTTCCTTAGTGCCTGTCTCGGGGCAACAGACAAGCATTCAAGTACAAAAAAGTAATAATAACAAAACAACAGTAATAATAGTGAATAAGGATTCATGAGGACTTACTATATATTAATGTGCCTGACATTGCATGGACCAGCACGAAAGTCCATACCTACTTCAGAAAGGGTAGAAATGGGGAGTGAATCAATTCTCATTCTGAACAATCAGAATAAATAATATCACTACAATCAAGTCTTACCAAGAATGATCAATTCTGCTTTGGCCAAATATGGTTCACTAGATGTTTGCTTTTTCATGGCCACACCTCTGGTTTAAGGAAATCTCAACTCTCTGTAACACTTAGTAACCCTTTTGAAGTTGTGTGAAATATTTCTTTTTTCCAGCTTTATTGAGATATAATTGACATATAATATTGTTTAGTTAAAGGCGTACAACCTACTGATTTGATAAATGCATGTAATGTGAAATGATTAGACCACAATAAGGTTAGTCAACGCATCTGTCACCTCACAAAGTTGCAATTTCTCTGTGTGTGTGTGTGTGTATGTTGTGTGTGATGAGAATTTTTAAGAACTACTCTCACACAGAACCAAGATGGCAGAGTAGAAGGACATGCTCTCACTCCCTCCTGCGAGAACACCAGAATCACAACTAACTGCTGAACAATCATCAACAGGAAGACACTGGAACTCACCAAAAAAGATAACACACATCCAAAGACAAAGGAGAAGCCACAATGAGATGGTAGGAGGGGAACAATCACAATAAAATCAAATCCCATAACTGCTGGGTGGGTGACTCACAAACTGGAGAACACTTATACCACAGAAGTCCACCCACTGGAGTGAAGGTTCTGATCCCCACGTCAGGTTCTGAACCTGGGGGTCTGGCAATGGGAGGAAGAAATCCTAGAGAATCAGACTTTGAAGGCTAGCGGGATTTGATTGCAGGACTCTGACAGGACAGGGGGAAACAGAGACTCCACTCTTGAAGGGCACACACAAAGTGGTGTGCGCATCGGGACCCAGGGGAAGGAACAGTGACCCCACAGGAGACTGAACCAGACCTACCTGCTAGTGTTGGTGGGTCTCCTGCAGAGGTGGGGAGTGGCTATGCCTCACTGTGAGGACAAGGACACTGGCAGCAGAAGTTCTGGGAAGTACTCCTTGGTGTGAACCCTCCCAGAGTCCGCCATTAGCCCCACCAAAGAGCCTGGGTAGGCTCCAGTATTGGGTTGCTTCAGGCCAAACAACCAACAGTGAGGGAACCCAGCCCCACACATCATCAGTCAAGCAGATTAAGGTTTTACTGAGCTCTGTGCAACAGAGCAACAGTCAGCTCTACCCACCACCAGTCCCTCCCATCAGGAAACTTGCACAAGCCTCTTAGATAGCCTCATCCACCAGAGGGAAGACAGCAAAGCAAGAACTACAATCCTGCAGACTGTGGGATAAAAACCACATTCTCAGAAAGATAAACAAGATGAAAAGGCAGAGGGCTATGTACCAGATGAAGGAACAAGATAAAACCTCAGAAAAACAACTAAATGAAGTGGAGCTAGGCAACCTTCCAGAAAAAGAATTCAGAATAATGGTAGTGAAGATGATCCAGGACCTCGGAAAAAGAATGGAGGCAAAGATCAAGAAGGTGCAAGAAATGATGGTCTAACAAAGACCTAGAAGAATTAAAGAACAAACAAACAGAGATGAACAATACAATAACTGAAATGAAAAATACACTAGAAGGAATCAATAGCAGAATAACTGAGGCAGAAGAACGGATAAGTGACCTGCAAGACAGAATGGTGGAATTCACTGCTGCAGAACAGAATAAAGAAAAAAGAATGAAAAGAAATGAAGACAGCCTCAGAGACCTCTGGGACAACATTAAACGCAACAACATTTGCATTATAGGGGTCCCAGAAGGAGAAGAGAGAGAGAAAGGACCCGAGAAAATATGTGAAGAGATTATAGTCGAAAACTTCCCTAACATGGGAAAGGAAATAGCCACCCAAGTCCAGGAAGCACAGAGAGTCCTATACAGGATAAACCCAAGGAGAAACACGCCGAGACATATAATAATCAAATTGGCAAAAGTTAAAGGCAAAGAAAAATTACTGAAAGCAGGAGGGAAAAGTGACAAATAACATACAAGGGAACTCCCATAAGGTTAACAGCTGATTTCTCAGCAGAAACTCTACAAGCCAGAAGTGAGTGGCATGATATACTTAAAGTGATGAAAGGGAAGAATCTACAACCAAGATTACTCTACCTGGCAAGGATCTCATTCAGATTTGATGGAAAATCAAAAGCTTTCCAGACAAGCAAAAGCTAAGAGAATTCAGCACCACCAAACCAGCTCTACAACAAATGCTAAAGGAACTTCTCTAAGTAGGAAACACAAGAGAAGAAAAGGACCTACAAAAACAAACCCAAAACAATTAAGAAAATGGTCATAGGAACATACATATTGATAATTAACTTAGTTATGGATTCAATGCTCCAACCAAAAGACACAGGCTTGCTGAATGGATACAAAAACAAGAACCATCTATATGCTGTCTACAAGAGACCCACTTCAGACCTAGGGACACATACAGACTGAAAGTGAGGGGATGGAAGAAGATATTCCATGCAAATGGAAATCAGAAGAGAGCTGGAGTAGCAATACTTGTATCAGATAAAATAGACTTTAAAATAAAGAATGTTACCAGAGACAAGGAAGTACACTACATAATGATCAAGGGATCAATCCAAGAAGAAGATATAACAATTATAAATATATATGCACCCAACATAGGAGCACCTCAATACTTAAGGCAACTGCTAACAGCTATAAAAGAGGAAATTGATAGTAACACAATAATAGTGGGGGACTTTAATGCCTCACTTACACCAATGGACAGATCATCCAAAACGAAAATAAATAAGGAAACAGAAGCTTTAAATGACATAATAGACCAGATAGATTTAATTGATATTTACAGGACATTCCATCCAAAAACAGCAGATTACATTTTCTTCTCAAGTGCACACAGAACATTCTCCAGGACAGATCACATCTTGGGTCACAAATCAAGCCTCAGTAAATTTGAGAAAATTGAAGTCATATCAAGCATCTTTTCTCACCACAACACTATGAGATTAGAAGTGAATTACAGGGGGAAAAAAGCAAAAAACACAAACACATGGAGGCTAACTAATATGTTACTAAATAACCAAGAGATCACTGAAGAAATCAAAGAGGAAGTCAAAAAATACCTAAAGACAAATGACAATGAAAACACGACGATCCAAAACCTAAGGGATGCAGCAAAAGCAGTTCTAAGAGGGAAGTTTAGAGCTATACAAGCTTACCTCAAGAAACAAGAAACACCTCAAATAAACAATCTAACCTTACACTTAAATGAACTAGAGAAAGAGGAACAAACAAAACCCAAAGTTAGCAGAAGGAAAGAAATCATAAAGGTCAGAGCAGAAATAAATGAAATAGAAACAAAGAAAACAATAGCAAAGATCAATAAAACTAAAAGCTGGTTCTTTGAGAAGATAAACAAAACTGATAAACCATTAGCCAGACTCATCAAGAAAAAGAGAGAGAGGACTCAAATCAATAAAATTAGAAATGAAACAGGAGAAGTTACAACAGACACCACAGAAATACCAAGCATCCTAAGAGAGGACTACAAGCAACTCTACGCCAATAAAATGGACAACCTGGAAGAAATGGACAAATTCTTAGAAAGGTATAACCTTCCAAGACTGAACCAGGAAGAAATAGAAAATATGAACAGACCAATCACAAGTAGTGAAATTGAAACTGTGATTAACAATCTTCCAACAAACAAAAGTCCAGGACCAGATGGCTTCACAGGTGAATTCTATCAAACATTTAGAGAAGACCTAACACCTATCCTACTCAAACTCTTCCAAAAAATTGCAGAGGAAAGAACACTCCCAAACTCATTCTATGAGGCCACCATCACCCTGATACCAAAACCAGACAAAGATACTACAAAAAAAGAAAATTACAGACCAATATCACTGATGAATATAGATGCAAAAATCCTCAACAAAATACTAGCAAACAGAATCCAACAACACATTAAAAGGATCATACACCATGAAAAAGAGGGATTTATCCCAGGGATGCAAGGATTCTCCAATATATGCAAATCAGTCAATGTGATATACCATATTAACATGGTATGATCATCTCAGTAGATGCAGAAAAAGCTTTTGACAAAATTCAATACCACTTTTATGATAAAAGCCCTCCAGAAAGTGGGCATAAAGGGAACCTACCTCAACATAATAAAGGCCATATACGACAAACCCACAGCAAACATCATTCTCAATGGTGAAAAACTGAAAGCATTTCCTCTAAGATCAGGTACAAGACAAGGATGTCCACTCTCATCACTATTATTCAACATAGTTTTGGAAGTCCTAGCCACAGCAAACAGAGAAGAAAAAGAAATAAAAGCAATCCAGATTAGAAAAGAAGAAGTAAAACTGTCACTGTTTGCAGATGACATGATACTATACATAGAGAATGCTAAAGATGCCACCAGAAAACTACTAGAGCTAATCAGTGAATTTGGTAACGTTGCAGGAAAAATTAATGCACAGAAATCTCTTGCATTCCTATACACTAATGATGAAAAATCTGAAAGAGAAATTAAGGAAACACTCCTATTTACCATTGCAACAAAAAGAATAAAATACCTAGGAATAAATCTACCTAGGGAGACAAAAGACCTGTATGCAGAAAACTATAAGACACTGATGAAAGAAATTAAAGATGATACCAACAGATGGAGAGATATACCATGTTCTTGGATTGGAAGAATCAATATTGTGAAAATAACATACTACCCAAAGCAATCTACAGATTCAATGCAATCCCTATCAAATTACCAGTGGCACTTTTTACAGAACTAGAACAAAAAAATCTTAAAATTTGTATGGAGACACAAAAGACCACGAATAGCCAAAGCAGTCTTGAGGGAAAAAAGTGGAGCTGGAGGAATCAGACTCCCTGACTTCAGACTATACTACAAAGCTACAGTAATCAAGACAACATGGTACTGGCACAAAAACAGAAATATAGATCAATGGAAGGAGATAGAAAGCCCAGAGATAAACCCACGCACCTATGACCAACTAATCTATGACAAAGGAGGCAAGGATATACAATGGAGAAAAGACAGTCTCTTCAATAAGTGGTGCTGGGAAAACTGGACAGCTACATGTAAAAGAATGAA
The DNA here is from genome assembly GCF_000442215.2 of Lipotes vexillifer. NCBI lineage: Eukaryota > Metazoa > Chordata > Mammalia > Artiodactyla > Lipotidae > Lipotes > Lipotes vexillifer. The sequence goes on along the minus strand of NW_006791041.1, from coordinate 59,100 downwards.
ATTAGAAGGCTCCCTAACACCCTACACAAAAAAAAACTCAAAATGGATTAGAGACCTAAATGTAAGACCGGACACTATAAAACCCTTAGAGGAAAACATAGGAAGAACACTCTTGGACATAAATCACAGCAAGATATTTTTTGATCCACCTCCTAGAGTAATAATGGAAGTAAAAACAAAAATAAACAAATGGGACCTAATGAAACTTCAAAGCTTTTGCACAGCAAAGGAAACCATAAACAAGACGAAAAGACAACCCTCAGAATGGGAGAGAATAATTGCAAATGAATCAATGGACAAAGGATTAACCTCCAAAATATATAAACAGCTCAGGCAGCTCAATATTTAAAAAACAAACAACCCAATCCAAAAAATGTGCAGAAGCCCTAAATAGACATTTCTCCAAAGAAGACATACAGATGGCCAAGAAGCACATGAAAAACTGCTCAACATCACTAATTATTAGAGAAATGCAAATCAAAACTACAATGAGGTATCACCTCATACCAGTTAGAATGGGCATCATCAGAAAATCTACAAACAACAAATGCTGGAGAGGGTGTGGAGAAAAGGGAACCCTCTTGCACTGTTGGTGGGAATGTAAAGTGATACAGCCACTATGGAGAACAGTATGGAGGTTCCTTAAAAAACTAAAAATAGGACTGCCATATGACTCAGAAATCCCACTACTGGGCATATACCCAGAGAAAACCATAATGCAAAAAGACACATGCACCCCAATGTTCATTGCAGCACTATTTACAATAGCCAGGTCATGGAAGCAACGTAAATGCCCATAGACAGACGAATGGATAAAGAAGATTTGGTACATATATACAATAGAATATTACGCAGCCATAAAAAGGAACAAAATTGAGTTTGTTTAGATGTGGATGGATCTAGAGACTGTCATACAGAGTAAAGTACGTCAGAAGGAGAAAAACAAATATCGTATATTAACGCATATGTGTGCAACCTAGAAAAATGGTACAGATGAACCGGTTTGCAGGGCAGAAATTGAGACACAGACGTACAGAACAAACGTATGGACACCAAGGGGGAAAGTGGCGGGGACGGGGGGGTGGTGTTATGAATTGGACGATTGGGATTGACATGGATACACTGATGTGTATAAAATGGATAACTAGTAAGAGCCTGCTGTATAAAAAAATAAATAAAATAAAATTCAAAAAAAAAAGAACTACTCACTTAGCAACTTTCAAATATACAATATTGTTAATTATGGTCATTATGCTGTGCATTACATCCCCAGAACTTATTCATCTTGTAACTGCAAGTTTGTACTCTTGCACCACCTTCACCCATCCTGAAATATTGCTACTGTGAATTTAGTGAAAAGCTGCAGCTCAAGTCTGTAAGAAAGAAGAAAAGGCACATCTTCCTTTGTTGCTCTTCATACAGGATGGGCATAAGGCCAAGACAAGAAAATATTCTACAACACTCTTTCTAATCCTGAAGTAAGAAACAGAAAACAAGATTGATTATTCACCCACAAAAGCCTCCAAACAACTGAAATGTGAAGGTGATTGGAGGCACTTGTCAGGCGGAGACCTGAACTCATTTATCATCCTGAGGCCACCTTTACCAGGATTCTCCTGTCACCAGGGTGCCTGCCCTGCTTCCCAGTCTCAGAATGCACACTGCTGCACAGCCTCCACAGTGCCCACAGCCAGTGCTACTGTGAGAGCTGTGATGGGTCTGAGACTTAAACAGCCATCTGAGGAGAGTCCTTAGGCAGTCTCAAATATGGGTGTTCGTCAGTTACACACACACACACACGAAAATTGTAACACTCTCCCTGAGCAATCCCATCCATTCCCATGACCTTAACTACCCACGTGCTAATTCTCCCAAGGATGCTCTGTGGAGCTTCCTACCAGAATATCCAACTGCCCGCTGGATATCTCCCTGCGGCTGTCTCAGACTGCCCAAAGAGTAACTGATTGTCTTTCTCTCTGTCACATTTCTTCTTCCGTATCATATCATTTACCTCGATCAACAGTTCTGATGCCCAGCATTTCCAAAGTAACACCTGGCAGTTGTGACGGTGCATCTTTCTTCCTCACCCTCCACATCCAATCATTTGTCCGGTCCTCTTGGTCCATCTCCTACCCGCTGTTCAAATCCAGCACTCTGCCCCATTCCCACATTGTCCAGTCTAGGCCGCAACTTAGCTCCTAACTGTTCTCTTCCCTGTCCCTGCTCTTTTCTAGAACATTCTCCACCAGAAGGATCTTTCTGAAATACAACTCTAATCAGGCCTCTTCTTTCTTTAAAATGCTTCTTTCCCCACTGCTCTCCGAGTAATGACCTAAGCCCTGACTGTGGCCTCAAGACCCGCACACTTGGACTGCCCCCACCCAGCCCAGCTTCATCTCCCCTGCTCCCGCTGCCATCCCACCTCTCCACTCCCGGGCCTGTGCTAGACTCTATGCCACCTCTTTGCCTGACCAGCTACTGCTTCAGAACAGCCTTCAGAACACAGCCTAAAAATCCTTTCCTCAAAGATTCTTCCCTTCCCTTCCCCAGACTGAGGTGGGCCTTCCTGTTACATATCCCCATAGCAACAGGTACTCCTGCTTTTCTGACACAGATTAGGAATGTCATTGACAATGACCTCACCCGGAAAATCTCCTCTGCCCTTGCCCTGCATCTCTTCATCCAGGCTCCACAGCCCTCCACCGTGTTGACCACGACATTAACCCAGCGTGCTGAGCTGTCCATTTGCCTAGCGGTTTCCACACCAGACTACATGCCTCTTGAAGGCATGCTCTGTGGCGTTTACCTGCCACCCCTCAGTATCTAGGACAGTGCCTGGCACTATTGATAATTGCTGGTTGAATGAAAGGTCATGAAAATGCTCTGAAAGCGATGCTTAAAAATATAAATCTGTTCCTGTCACTTTCCTGCTCAATGGCTTTGCATCTCACTTAGAATAAAATTCAATGTCCTTTTCATGGTCAGTCAAGCTTTGCATGATTTTGCCCTTGGCTACTTATCTGACCTCATCTCCTAAAGGCCTCATCAGGGCCTTTGCACCTGCTGTTCCCTCCACCTGGAACCATCTTCCCCCAGAGATCCCTATGGCTGGCTCCACGGCTGCATTCAGGCCTCTGCTCAGATGTTTCCCTGCCCAGCCTGGCTTGAATAGCACCAGGCCCACTTCACCCCCTCATCACTCACAACTCTCCTGCCCTGCTTTATATTTCTTCATGGTGCATTATTATCTAACATATATTTGCTCCTTGTTTACTATCTGCCTCACCCTCGTTGAATGTCAAGTTTTAGAGGGCTGAGATTTTCTCTATATTGCTCCCGCCTGTATTCCCAGCTGTTGGAACAAAGCTGGGCACCCAGTAGGTGTGCAAGAAATATTCGTTGAATGAATAGTGGATGGATAAATGCTCAAAATTGAATGGTGTATACACGTAAGTACTTCTTGAATTTTTTTTTACAATGATCATTTATTATAATAATAAAAAGGTGTAGATTCCAGTATGGAATTACCCATTCATTCAATAAGTATTTACTGGATTCTATACAAGGCAGTAAAGCACAGAGGAGGGATCAACCGTTTCCACATAGAAGAAACAATACTGGAGGGGGGCTCTTGAAGGATGAGCAGACACCTGCCAGATAGGGAAGGAAAAGTCACACAGAAAAGTGCACTCGCAAAGGGAAGGCCGGGGCTGTGAAAGCTTCTCCCAACACTAAAAAAATTCCTGCCACTCCCACCCCTATGCAACTTAACTCGAATTGTTAAACTGAGTTTTCAACGTTTTTCATTAACTTTGAATCCCATGTTGCTGACTGAAAATGAGTGTGGGCTGGAGGAAGCAGAGCTGCTTTAGACAACATGAGGGTCCTGGACAGCCTGTGGGTGGGCGAGCCCTTCATCTAGAGCATCTCTGCCCCGGGAGCCTGCCTTGGGGGAGTACGGCGTCCCCCAGCTAGGAGGAGGTAGGAGAAATGATGGAGACCCTGGTCTTGTGCTGAGAATCCCGGGAAGGGCTGGCCTGCCTTGGATGAGCAACCAAACTGTCTAGGTGGGAAGGTTTTCCACTTCCGGAAGGACAACGGAAGTCACTGGGATTTCCTGAGAATGTCTCACATGCCCTAAGTGAAAGTTTTCATTTCTCAAAGCTCTTAATCAGAGTCGGCCTGTGATAACACTTCAACAAAGGGGGGAAAAAACCTCATGGATGATCCAGAGCCTTCTCTTAGCCTTCAGGTGAATCTCTCTCTCGTTTGAAAATTTAAATTTGGGGAGAAATAGTCTGCCTGCACTCTGCATTTCAGGGCTTTAATATGTTATTCATTTAGAAGAAAACCAATTACATCTTCCAATTAATTAACATAAAAATACAGCCCGAATGCAGGCATTATATCACATGTAGTTAACAGAAAGAGAACCAGCCTCCGCAGCCATGATTCCAGTCTCCTCTAACCAGAATTTTAAGTAGATCCTTACCTCCTCCAGATCCCTCTCATTTTCGACCAGCAACAGAAAAGATCATATAAAAATGTAAAAGGCGGGCTTCCCCGGTGGCGCAGTTGAGAGTCCGCCTGCCGATGCAGGGGACACGGGTTCGTGCCCCGGTCTGGGAAGATCCCACATGCCGCGGAGCGACCAGGCCCGTGAGCCATGGCCGCTGAGCCTGCGCGTCCGGAGCCTGTGCTCCGCAACGGGAGAGGCCACAA
>NW_006791041.1:51341-54189 GCF_000442215.2 Lipotes vexillifer | reverse complement strand
CCGCAAAAAAAAAAAAAAAAAAAAGTAAAAGGCTCCCATAGGAATAGCTTATGATGGAGTCATTTGAGGTTCTTGATAAGCAAATCCACTAATCTTTTGGAAGGTAACACAGTGCCGCGGTCAAGAGTAAGCTCTGCGTTCTGTGTTCAGTGTTCTATGCCTGTCTCCCCACGTGTCAGACTGGGATAGTCATAGTGCCTACATTATAAAATTACCGTAAAGACTAAAAGAAATAATACGGGTAAAGCATTTAGGATAGAGTCTGGGATGCAGTAAACAATACAAAAGCAGTAGCTCTGTTACTTCCAGCTAAGTACGTCAGAGGTAAATGTGAGCCAGTGTATAAGATCCGGAGTTTTCAGGAAGGTTCAATCTTTACAATCCAGTAAGCTCCCAAAATCCAGCTATGAAAAAGCATGCTCAAAGCCAAGAGAGAGGAAACGGGAAGGAGCAAATATTGAACCATTCCCTTATTGTATTACTTAGTGATGGAACAGGCATCCTGTAGTGTTTCCGTTAACCTCCTATGGTGCTTTCCCCACAAAAGGAAAGTTAATTTGGTCACCTTTCTATGGAGACTAAGTTTTTCATTCAGGTGTGGCTTCACACACACACACACACACACACACACACACACACACACACACACTGCCCCACACCACGTCACACCCTTAAACTGGACAAGTATTTCTAAAAGAAGTGATTTTCATAAAAGAAATGAAAGCCAAGCAGAATTTGCCAAGTGCCAAGGGTATATGAGAGAGTGAGAAAGTGTGTTATATGTATACATTTCTATATATTATTGTGTGTGGGTTTGTGTGTGTGTGCGTATCCATGGGTCTCAACTGGGGACGATTTTGTCCTCCCCGCTCTCCTTGTGACATTTGTCTATATCTGGAGACATTTTTGATCGTCACAAGTGTGTGTGTTGAGGGGTTACTGGCATCTAGTGGGCAGAGCCCAGGGATGCTACTAAATATACCACAATGCACAGGACAGTCTCCCACACAAAGAATTAGCCAGCCCCAAATGCCAATAGTGCCAAGGTTGATAAACCCTGAAAAATTACATATATTTCTGTTATTATTGAAGGTGACTGGGCGACAGCAGAAATTGCTGTTATCATGAAAAAACAAAGTTTGTCCTCTAGACTTAACATTCTTCCTGTGAAATAAAACTCTACTGTAGAGGTGAATCCCAGGCTTAAAATGGAAAAAAAAATATCCCCTGCTTTCTTCTGTAATAGCACTAATTCAAAAGTGGCCAAGAAACTTACTAAAGTCCTTTTTCTTCCTAGGCAGATAAGAACAGTCTGAATCAAGCTCCAGAAATAATTAAATCAAATTGCCAAGCATGCAATCTTCACTGTGGGTGAGTGACACTGTAAATTCTTGTTCCCCTGCCAGGTAGGTCGGAATTGAGGGAGAGATTTGTATGTATTCTAAGACAGAGAATCAGAGAATATTAATCAGGGTTCTGAGAAGCTTGAGAAAGCATTTAACTCATTGCCTTTCCTTCTAGCAGAAAGGGGGCTGCTACGGGTGTCATTCAGACCGGGGACCCTGCCCAGGTTCTAGGACCTAAAGTCTCCTTAGCACAATTTAATGAGTCACTTGTTTTCTGAAATGGAAGCATTTACTTCTATATAAAATGTATTAAGTGCCTACTGCGTGCCAGGCAGTGAGGATACAAATGAAGGTGAGACCCACCCCTGACCTCCAGTGGCTCATGGTGGAGAGACCCACAACAAAGCCATCATGGGGTTGTGTCACAAGAGCAACAGTTCAATGTTCAAAGAATCCCAGAGAAAATGCAGAGGAGTCATGATCTGGGGTAGCTCAAGGAAGGCATGCTGGAAAAGGGGATATCTTCCCTGGGTTTTGAAGGATGAAGAATATTTTCCAGATGTATTTGATGGGTTGGGGTGGCTGTGCAAGGGCACTGAGGTGTCTGCTCAGGGGGCTCAACACACTGGGTTTCTGGAGCTGAAGGAGTGTCCTGGTGTGGGGGAAGGAGACACTCTGGGGGTTGTTGCTGGAAATATGGACTGGGGCCTAGCAAACAAATACAATTTTGATGGCATAAAGTTAGGTTTTCTCATTGCCATATTGAGATAGTTATAATATTATAATCTGTCTTTCATCTAAAATTCAGTGACTTCCCAAAGATATTTTGGCCCCCTTTAAGCACCTGTTTTTCTGACATTTAGAGATTTACAAACACATATAGTAAATGATAGAATGGTTCCCTAAAAGGGGGCTAAGTAAATTCTTTGTAATAGAAAAGACCTACCTGCTAACAGTTTTGTAGCTCAAGGAACTTCTGGAGATGCTTCGATAGAGTAGTTCCCTTTCACTTTTTTCCCATCACCTCTCGCCCAACTAACAAATTATATCCTGTTACAGACCAGATTCTATATTTCTCTCCCTGAATAATGTTGTAGATGCCATATACAAACTTGAACAGGCTATAAATTGAATTACATTTCACTCTCAGAGCCATGGATCACCAAAGCCTCTGACTAGAATCTCAATTTTCCCCCTTGGTTTGTTTGTGACCATGTTCTGAAGAGAAAAATATTAGACCTAATAAATCAACATGAACAATATCAGCCTAATAAAGCAAGTCCCTTCTGGTTTTTATTACTTTTTATATCGACAAAGTAATTCTCCAGCTCTCAGATGGGAGTGGGATGGTGGGTGCTGTAAGGCACTCTTCTAGTTCCACACTGGGATTTCTACTGGAAAGCACAATTCCCCACTGTTTTTCAGCCACACTGTCATAGTAGCGACATTCAAAAGCAGCGACACTGAAAGGGCATTGTGGAGGATTTCTCTATCTCTTTCCC
>NW_006791041.1:45256-51246 GCF_000442215.2 Lipotes vexillifer | reverse complement strand
TCTTTCCCTCCTTTCTCTCACGATGTACATTTCCTACAAACCCAAACCCAGGGTGGGATGTCAAATAGAAGCACAATTTTATTATTAATTGGTGATTTTGGCAAATGTAAAATGATGCAAAAAATTTCACTGTTGAATAATTAATGCCAAGGGCTGAAAATATTTTAAAAACTAAGTCACGAAAATAACCACATTAGAGAAAATGAAAGGAGAAGCAGTCCATAACCCCAGCATTATTAACTTGTTTCTTATGCCAATTTTACATTGCTATAACCACAAAGTCCCTGAAACTTTGTATTCTTGTCTTTTATCCATTTAAGTAACTATTTGTCTCTAAAACGGATTATGCAGGTGTTAAAATGTATGATTTCTGAGAATACATAATGGTATGCATGGGAAAATGCTTTTAATATAATGGGACAAGATACAAAACTATACAACTTAGAAGCCTAATTTTTTGTGTGTATACACACACATAGGCATACAAGTAGATGGAAAGTGGTTATTTCTGGATGGTAGGATTATTTATTTTTTTATTATAGCTTTTCTGAATTTTTCACTTTCTACAATGAGCATTTATTAATTTTATACTGGAAAAAGTTCTAAATATTACATGGAACATTTCCCATATTCCTAGTGTCAATAACCATCATTTTAATGCTTGTACAATACACCATTGAATGGACATAGCTTTTCCGCTTACTTCTTCTTTGTGGGGAATGGAGGCTATTATAGCTCATGTTTTGAATTTCTCCTGACTCCACATCCAAGCTGCGTTACATGGAAAATGAGGCCTTGATGATCTGACTTCTGCCAACTGCTCCAGACTCAGGGCAGAGCTAAGAACACAGGCATTGGAGTTGCATGTCCTGGTCACAGTTTTGCCTTACCACTCCTTCATAGCGTGGTCATGTAATGGAACAGTATGTTACTCTACACGGATATAGAGCTCCTAGCACATGGAGGGCACTCAGAGAAGGGTGCTGCTATGGTTGTTTTCTCTCCCCACTCCCATTTCTTCCTCAGTCACCTGAAGCTCCAGCTAGAATGAATCATTCCAACTTGCCTGAAGAGCAACTCCCTAGCTTCCACTGCCTTTGTGTGTATGGCTCTCATTCCAGAAAGCTCCTCCACTTCGTCTCTACAGGGGCCAACTCATGCCCACCCAGTTCAAGTAACCATCCTCTTGTGATCTTTCTGGGACTGCTTGTCTGGGTTAGTTGCCCCACTTTGGGGAGGTGTCCCAGAGTCCCTAGTAAGCACCTCCATTTGAGCATTTGCCACATTATGTTTGCCTGTTTAGTCCTCTCTCTCCTCCAGGCCAGAGCTGTGATTTTCATCACAAGCCTTTAGCACAGGGTTTAACAAACAGCAGATCCTCCAAGATGGTGACTGCCTGAATGGCTTTTTGCCATGTCACTCATCTTCAAAAATAGGATTTTAGTGGTTATGTAATATTTTATTGTGTTATAGGTTTTACAATCTATTTAACCATTCTCTTTCTACTGTAGTCCTCTTTTGGTGGTGGAGGGGAGGATGGGGCGGTATTATAAATAATTTACAGGGAACATCTTAATACATAAATCCTATGCTTTAAAAAAACAGTAAGATTTAAGGTAAAGAATTGTTGACTTGCTTGGCAATCGTAGTCTCTGACTACACATTGCCAAAATGGAGGGCTTTGTATCTTTAGATTCCAGTCTCCGTCTTACATGTTTATGGCTGCTGTCCCTTTAATGCATCAACTCAATTGCTTGTATTAACTTCTTGCCCTGTAAAATGGCCTTGCTGTTGAAGAACCTCAGCGTTTCGATGCTTCCCCAGATGCAGAGCCTGGGCCCCTGATGACACACACACGTTCTACCCGGAGGGGCAGCCTCAGCCACCAGGCCTGGGGAAGGGAAAGAAACCGCTCGGTTTTCTTCTGCTTTCTGCCCACGGAGGCCAGAGAGGTGACTGAATCTGGAGCGCCTGCAACTCAGAGCAGCTGCTCAGAAACAGCACATTGATATCAGTGCCTTCACGTTCAGTGGTATTTCCTCTCCCCTGACCCAGAGATGACACTTCCTTTCAAACTCTGTTTTATCAGGCAATATGAAATTGGTGATATTCAAACATTTTTATCCTACACAAATACTAATTTCTGTATATAGGTATGTATACACATATATACATATTTACGTATCTCCAAATAAATGTCTTATTGATAAAACAAAAATCTCCCCCACCAAATATCTTTAAAATGGCAAACTTTTACATGCCGGTAAAGAACTTCAAAATGTGGTCCATTCCCTGGACCTGTGTAAGGATCACCTGGGGCCACACCTACCTACTGAGCGGGCACAGGGATCTGTATTTAAAATGCTCCCAGGAAAGTTCTTTTCCCTCCCAGCTTTATTGGGATATAATTGACATATAACATTGTGTAAATTTAAGGTGTACAATGTGATGGCTTGATATTTGTATATATTGCAAAATGTTTACTACAATAAGGTTAGTTACACTCCATCACGTCACAAAATTATAATTCTGCTGCTGTTGTTACGGTACGAACATTAGAACTCTACTCACATGGCAACTTTCAAGGACATAAGTCAGTAGTGTCAACTATAGTCCCCATGCTGTACATTAGATCCCTGGAACTTATTCATCTTATAATTGGAAGTTTGTATCCTTCGAGCAACATCTCCCCATTTCCCTTACCCCTCATCCCCTGGCAATCACCATTCTACTCGGTTTCTATGAGTTTGGCTTTTTTCTTTTATTATCTCAAATGTTAAGTGAGATCATAGAATACTAGTCTTTCAGTAGCATAATGCCTTCAAGGTCCATCCATGTTGTTGCAAATGGTAGGATTTCCTTCTTATTTTATGGCTGAATAAAATTCCATTATATATTTGTGTGTGTGTGTGTATATGTATACATATGCATATATAAAACATTTTCTTTATCCATTTATCTGTTGATAGATACTTATGTTGTTTCCATATCTTGGCTACTGTGAATAGTGCTGGAATGAGCATGGAGGATGGTGCAGATATCTCTTTGAGAAAGTGATTTCATTTCCTTTGGATATATAGCTAGACATAGGATTGGGGGATAAAATGGTAACTATTCTAAATTTTTTGAGGACCCCCATACTGTTTTTCATAGTGGCTACACCATTTTACATTCTCATCAACCGTGCACATGTGTTCCCTTTTCTCCACATCCTACCAACACTTATCTCTTGGGGGTTTTTTGATAATAGCCAGGTGTAAGGTGATACTGTGGTTTTGATTTGCATTTCCCTTAAGATTCGTGATGTTCAGCACCTCTTCATGTACTTGTTGGCTATTCGTATGTATTTGGAAAAATGTCTGTTCAAGTCTTTTGCCCATTTTTAACTGGATTTCTTTTTTTGCCGTTAAGTTGTAGAAAAGTTCTAAGCTTGCTGAAGTTTGTAAACCATTACATTAGAGCCTTATTTTGTTCTAACTATAATATAGCTATTGCCTCCCCAACCTCAAATTTTTCCTTCTTTCAATTTTAAGGGAACACATTTTGCTCGATACACCTTTTCTTCACTGACAACTTCACTTGTTTCAGTCTGAGTTGAAAATTTTGGACCTAAGTGAATAGATCCGGATTAAGAAATTTAAAAAATGTAAAAGCCTCTATATAGATAACCTTCCACAAAAGCAGTGAATTTATTGATCTCTTTTTGAAACTCTGGCAAAAGAGATCCTGTGAAATTTCTGGAGGACTAAAGTTTAAAAAGTGTAAAGGGTCATGATCATTCCTTGTGTTCGGTATGCTGGTTTTACTCTTATTTCAGGTAAATGTGAAAAACATTTGTAAGAGCTTTACAAATAATTTTGAGTAAGAAGTAAACCCAGTTTATCTGAAGAAAACATCAAATCATTATTAGTAGACACAGTGCATAGACATGGCAACAGCTGTGAAGGTCACATGGGACTGAATGGAGGTTGGGAAGCCCTGGACGGACCAATCCCACATCATGTGAAACCCAAGTGGTTTTCTGACTTTCTAATGAGGGCCCATCCAGCACCCAACACACAAAGTGAACAGTTTCCCTCAAGACCATCATGAAACAAATGGCCAAGGAAGAAGACTTTGGAAAGGATATTGGAGGGTTTACAATTCAGGACCATGGGGACAAGGCAAATAAGGAGTCATGGTCCGCTTGTGAGTGAAATCACATGAGGAAAATAAATAAAATTATTTAAAGAAACGATGATCATTATTATAAAAACCTAGAATCCCTTAACATAAACAGAATGGACCATGAAAATATATGGCTAGTAAATAAAGAATGCTCATCCTTTAGCCATTTTAAATTATCTGACTCACCACAGTTGAGAAATCTTTAATTTAGGCTCTTCATATTTCAGATGAGAAAAATAAGGTCCAGAGAGGTGAAGTGACCTGCCCAAGGTCACACAGTTGGGATTCATGTCTCTGGACTTCTCCACCATGACACCCCCCGGTGTGGCAGCAACCCAGGCAATCACCAGAACTGGCCCAGCTGGAGAAATACTTTTGTCCCAAGTGACTCTGCAAATACTGTCTTCTGAGCCCTTAGCTGATCTAAAGTGGAGTGCCTCAGATTTGCTGTGCTGAAGGTAAATGTTAAAGAAGTCTAGAGGCAAATTAGAAAACATCAATTGTACTTTCTTCCTCTAGAGTGAGAAATTAAATCAACCAAGCAAAATCAGAGCATCCCAGCGGCAGTGTCAAGGGAGCCCCCAGCAAGGCCCAACACAGCATAAGAAGCAGAGAGCCCAATTCTCTGGAACATGGAATCTAACCACTAAGGCTTTTCCTAGGTCCTCACAGACCCTACCACTCCACGCCAAGGCACACCTAGGAACCTGGTGGTTTTCGTTATGAGTATGTGCTGATTGTGTATGGAAGCCTACGGCCTCTAGGGTCAAGATTTTAATCATCTTTTGAGGCTCAGTCCACAGACCATTCCCTGTCTGAGGCTCTCCAAATCTTCTCACCTTTACTTACTTCTCCTTTCTCTAAATTCTATCCAGAATTTCTGGATAGAAGGGGCTTTGAGGTGGCAATCTGGTTGAAAGTAAGCACATTGTCTTACTTAGTTTATATCCTTTAAATAAAAAACTGCAAACTTTCTAAAAATCCTCTTTTTCACACTTTATAAAGATTGAGAAATCAACTGTCTATAACTGGAAATGTTATCCTGTAGAAGGGGGAAGACATGGTAGATTTTATGGGAGCATGGAGCCCCCTCCCCTGGCCACCATTGATATCTTCCCTGCTCTTCCCCTTTTAGGCTTTAGAGTTGAGTTTAGCACATGCAGTCTGTCTGCTACAATAGGATAATCTGCATGCTAGCAAATGTAATTTTATTAGAACTTTGCAAAAATTACATTGCTCCATGAGGACAGGGACTCTGTCTTTGTGTACACCATTGTACCCAGCACCTAGCACCATGTTAACACATATTAGGTACTAAATTTCTGTTGAATAGATGGACGGATACATAAACAGATACATGGATGGAAGGAAGGGGATGGATGAATCAATGAATCAATGAGAAACCTTGGGCTGTCAAAAACTACCTTACAGAAAACCATTCTTTCAGTGGGTAAAAAGGGATTAGAGACTAGAGTTCTAGCAATAACTGAGCTCTATTTCCTATAGAAAATTCAATAAGCTTTTTTTAAAATTAAAATATATATATTATTTATTTATTTATTTGGCTGTGCTGGGTCTTTGTTGCGGTACTCGGATCTTCTAGTTGTGGCACACAGACTCTTTTTAGTTGTAGCATGTGGGCTCTTAGTTGTGGCATGTGAACTCTTAGTTGCAGAATGTATGTGGGATCCAGTTCCCTAACCAGGGATTGAACCCAGGTCCCCTGCATTGGGAGCGCAGAGACGACCAGGGAAGTCCCTCAATAAGCTTTTTTTTTCTTTTTTTCTTTCTTTTTTTTTTTTTTTGCCGTACGCAGGCCTCTC
>NW_006791041.1:0-45076 GCF_000442215.2 Lipotes vexillifer | reverse complement strand
GTACGCAGGCCTCTCACTGTTGTGGCCTCTCCCGTTGTGGAGCACAGGCTCCGGACACGCAGGCTCAGCGGCCATAGCTCACGGGCCCAGCTGCTCTGTGGCACGTGGGATCTTCCCGGACCAGGGCACGAACCCGCGTCCCCTGCATCGGCAGGCGGACTCTCAACCACTGAGCCACCAGAGAAGCCCTCAATAAGCTTTTTGTACATAAAAGGGTACACCTAAAAACAACCCCAAGCATCACTAAGAAAACTCAGTGTTTGTTAATATGCACCTCAATATTAAGGGTTTCCCCTATCTCCCACCCATCATATTGGGACCATATTGGGATTATGCTATCAGCACAGTATAATCCACACACTGTGGTGATAATGTACAAAGCCACACAAAGAGCGCCACTGGGCTGCACTTGGAGCAGTATTTTTTTTCTAGGGATGGTACTAATTCCTGAGCAAGACTAGGTCATCAATGACAGAGGCCATGTGACGGACACTATGCTCCCCAGATTATGGGCATTCGTTTATAAGTTTGCTTTATGGGGACCTCCAACTATAGGAGGAATATCTGTATCTTTGTTTCATTTATATTTTACCAATCTAATTCCTCAATTACAGTATAAGCAGGGGCTATATTTTATCTTCATCTTTGTAATAGTAAAATCATCTTTCAGCCTCACAAATTAATGCTGGTGTCGGCTCTGTACTACAGCTGAGATTTTGAGGCTTTAAGAAGTTAATTTGGCTGAGGTCATATAGCTAGTAATGGAAGACGGTGGGGAAGCAAACCAAGACAGTTTGACTTTTCTTTTTTTCATTTTTATTTTGTTTCACTTTTTAATTTTTTCTGACTTTTATTTTATTTATTTTTTATACAGCAAGTTCTTATTAGTTAACTATTTTATACATATTGGTATATATATGTCAATCCCAATCTCCCAATTCATCCCACCACCACCACCACCCACCCCCCAGCCACTTACCCCCCTTGGTGCCCACATCTTTGTTCTCTACATCCATGTCTCTATTTCTTCCCTGCAAACCAGTTCATCTGTACCGTTTTTCTAGGTTCCAGATATATGCGTTAACATATGATATTTGTTCTTCTCTTTCTGACTTACTTCACTCTGTATGACAGTCTCTAGATCCAGCTCTACAAATGACCCAATTTCATTCCTTTTTATGGCTGAGTAATATTCTACTGTATATATGTACCATATCTTCTTTATCCATTCATCTGTTTATGGGCATTTAAGGTGCTTCCATGACCTGGCTATTGTAAATAGTGCTGCAATGATCATTGCGGTGCATGTGTCTTTTTGCATTATGGTTTTCTCTGGGTATATGCCCAGTAGTGGGATTGCTGGATCATATGGTAATTCTATTTTCCATTTTTTAAGGAACCACCCTACTGTTCTCCATAGTGGTTGTATCAATTTACATTCCCACCAACAGTGCAAGAGGGTTCCCTTTTCTCCACACCCTCTCCAGCATTTGTTGTTTGTAGATTTTCTGATGATGCCCATTCTAACTGGTGTGAGGTGATACCTCATTGCAGTTTTGATTTGCATCTCTCTAATAATTAGTGATGTTGAGCAGCTTTTCATGTGCCTCTTGACCATCTGTATGTCTTCTTTGGAGAAATGTCTATTTAGGGCTTCTGCACATTTTTGGATTGGGTTGTTTGCTTTTTAAATATTGAGCTGCCTGAGCTGTTTATATATTTTGGAGATTAATCCTTTGTCTGTTGATTCATTTGCAAATATTTTCCCCCATTCTGAGGGTTGTCTTTTAGTCTTGTTTGTAGTTTCCTTTGCTTTGCAAAAGCTTTGAAGTTTCATTAGGTCCCATTTGTTTATTTTTGTTTTTACTTCCATTACTCTAGGAGGTGGATCAAAAAATATCTTGCTGTGATTTATGTCCAAGAGTGTTCTTCCTATGTTTTCCTCTAAGAGTTTTATAGTGTCCGGTCTTACATTTAGGTCTCTAATCCATTTTGAGTTTATTTTTGTGTAGGGTGTTAGGGAGTCTTCTAATTTCATTCTTTTACATGTAGCTGTCCAGTTTTCCCAGCACCACTTACTGAAGAGACTGTCTTTTCTCCATTGTATATCCTTGCCTCCTTTGTCATAGATTAGTTGACCATAGGTGCATGGGTTTATCTCTGGGCTTTCTATCTTCTTCCATTGGTCTATATTTCTGTTTTTGTGCCAGTACCATATTGTCTCGATTACTGTAGCTTTGTAGTATAGTCTGAAGTCAGGGAGTCTGACTCCTCCAGCTCTATTTTTTTCCCTCAAGACTGCTTTGGCTATTCAGGGTCTTTTGTGTCTCCATACAAAATTTAAGATTTTTTGTTCCAGTTCTGTAAAAAATGCCACTGGTAATTTGATAGGGATTACATTGAATCTGTAGATTGCTTTCGGTAGTATAGTCATTTTCACAATATTGATTCTTCCAATCCAAGAACATGGTATATCTCTCCATCTGTTTGTGTCATCTTTGATTTCTTTCATCAGTGTCTTATAGTTTTCTGAGTACAGGTCTTTTACCCCCTTAGGTAGGTTTATTCCTAGGTATTTTATTCTTTTTGTTGCAGTGGTGAATGGGATTGTTTCCTTAATTTCTCTTTCTAATTTTTGTTGTTAGTGTATAGGAATGCAAGGGATTTTTGTGCATTAATTTTGTTTCCTGCAACTTTACCAAATTCACCGATTAGCTCTAATAGTTTTCTAGTAGCATCTTTAGGATTCTCTATGTATAGTATCATGTCATCTGCAAACAGTGACAGTTCTACTTCTTCTTTTGTAATTTGGATTCCTTTTCCTTCTCTGATTGCTGTGGCTAGGAATTCCAAAACTATGTTGAATAATAGTGATGAGAGTGGACATCCTTGTCTTGTTCCTGATCTTAGAGGAAATACTTTCAGTGTTTCACCATTGAGAATCATGTTTGCTGTGGGTTTGTCATATATGGCTTTTATTATGTCGAGGTAGGTTCCCTCTATGCCCACTTTCTGGAGAGATTTTATCATAAATGGGTGTTGAATTTTGTCAAAAGCTTTTTCTGCATCTACTGAGATGATCATATGGTTTTTATTTTTCAGTTTGTTAATATGGTGTATCACATTGATTGATTTGCATATATTGAAGAATCCTTGCGTCCCTGGGATAAATCCCACTTGATCATGGTGTATGATCCTTTTAATGTGTTGTTGGATTCTGTTAGCTAGTATTTTGTTGAGGATTTTTGCATCTATATTCATCAGTGGTATTGGTCTGTAATTTTCTTTTTCTGTAGTATCTTTGACTGGTTTTGCTAACAGGGTGATGGTGGCCTCATAGAATGAGTTTGGGAGTGTTCCTTCCTCTGTAATTTTTTGGAAGAGTTTCAGAAGGACGGATGTTAGCTCTTCTCTAAATGTTTAGTAGAGTTCACCTGTGAAGCCATCTGGTCCTGGACTTTTGTTTGTTGGAAGATTTTTAATCACAGTTTCAATTTCATTACTTGTGATTGGTCTGTTCATATTTTCTATTTCTTCCTGGTTCAGTCTTGGAAGGTCACACCTTTCTAAGAATTTGTCCATTTCTTCCAGGTTGTCCATTTTATTGGCATAGAGTTGCTTTTAGTAGAAACTGAGACAGTCTGACTTTTAACCCAATGCTCTTAAGCATCTTGTCAAACCTATTGTGGTGCTCACAGAAAAGTTGTATTATCTCAGTTAACGGATGTTACCTGATTCCTCTAAATATATCCTAACTGAAATAAGATGGAAAGGGAGAGGTAAGTGAGTGGGTGGAGAGGAAGAAGGAAAGGAGAAAGAACAGAGAAAAGCCAGTTTTGGAGTAGATCTGATTTGATTCTTGCTTGTTCTATCCCATTTTCAAAAGCCAATTAACTGCAGAGTGGTTTTATAGGTGTGCCCACCCGACTGTGTCAGCCAGACTGTGACCCAGAGTTGGGGCTATCTGTAACCCCATATGGAGTTTTTATTTCCTCACTTCCTTAAAAAAACATAGCCACATCCGCCTGTGGGTACCATCCTCAAAATGCAAGTCTTAATTTAACATCAGACCTTTACCAGGCAGTGAATACACTGGAGCATAAGTGAGGAGATGGGAAGCTGTGGTCTCTGTCCTCGAGGAAATCATTTTCAATAGCCGGATGGCACCCAGATGCTGTTCTGCCTGCCAACCCCAATTGATTGATTGTGGCTGCCAGAAGCCTTTGTGGAGGATTATAAGCCTGAATCCAGGCTGCATGGGTGAGTACTGTTCCCCACTAGCACATAGTGGAGAAGTTTCTAGCACAATGCCTACATTGAGTGTATACCCAACAAATAATGCATCTTTTACTGCTAATTAAGCCCTAGAAACCTTCATACTGACCAGAGCACCACAGCACAACCTCTTCCTCCCCTGGCTTGACCTCAGGACAGAGACAGGCATTGAGAAAGGAAGATGAACTTTGTGTGAAGGGTAAAAATCAATCAATGTGCCAGTGGTCACAGACAACACTCCTGGCCTGTGTTAACAAATCCTTTTGGCAGTGATTAGGATTCTATTATTCCAGCAAAGCCCTAGATTCCTCCTCATGGTGGTATGACATTATCTGATTGGATAGGACTCTTAGTGAAGTCTGACTATGGCACAGTTATTTTTTGCCCTAGGAAACCTGCTGACAGGCGTCCTTTGAAAAACCAAAAGCATGAAATGCTTTTCAGTCCACTGAATGGTGTTCCACATGACACATACTGACTGAGTCTACAGAATCCTGTGGGCTATATAACGTACCTCCAGCTCCCCATGACATCAACTTCACAGATCCCTCTCGGTGTCACCGTGGCAGCTTCATGGGGTTGCTATCAAGCAGTTAAATAAAATGAAGACCCATTAGGAGATGAATAGTTGTCCCTAAACTGAATCGCTGAATTGCTCTTCCAGATTCCTGATGGGTATCCTGACCTGGATCCATCTTTGACAAGCCTCTATGAGCCTCTGATAGCTTATATAATTGATAGTCACTCATTTCCTAGCCACAGGTGACAAAGATCAAAGACAGCCCCGATCAGCAACACCACTGAAGTGCCCTGCGGATGGCGTCATCTCCAGGTGCCCTTTCCTGGCATTGGAATTTCCTGAGCCATCTGACAGAAATCAAATTCAGGCTCACAATAGGCCACATAAATGGTATCAGTCAAAAGAAGAGTGTCAAAATACATTTTCCCCTCACCCTGCCCCGCAATTTCCTCACCTCGGGATTATATGTTAGCACGGCCACAGTTATTATTTCTGCTGCAAGTGAAAATAAGATCTGCCAGTAAGATTCACTGAGAAAACATCCCTGACATTTACCATAGTGCATCCAAAAGCTTAACTCATCACACTTCTCTGGGGGCAGGAAAAAAGAGTCCTGACTCCTTCAAAGAAGTTCCATGATATAAGAGGTTAGGAAAATATACCATCTTTAGGTGTGTGTGTTTGATTGGGGGAAGGGGCTTGACTAACACGACTTCCACACTTCAAGGACTCTCATATTTTGTCTTTTGCAATTTGGTTGCAAAACAAGAAGGCAGAGCTTCCCTGGTGGCGTAGTGGTTGAGAGTCTGCCTGCCGATGCAGGGGACACGAGTTCGTGCCCCGGTCCGGGAGGATCCCACATGCCGCGGAGCGGCTGGGCCCGTGAGCCATGGCCGCTGAGCCTGCGTGTCCGGAGCCTGTGCTCCACAACGGGAGAGGCCACAACAGTGAGAGGCCCGCGTACCGCAAAAACAAAAACAAGAAGGCAGAGGTATGATCAGCCTAGAACAGTCCCAGCACAGAGTAGGACCTCAATAAATATTTAATGAGCAGAGGAAAGCCTCTATAGTAAGACTATTCCTTACTGACAATGCCCTATGGAATGAGTAGAGTGCAGGGTGTATGGGGGACTGTTGCCCTGAGGAGGAGATGTCAGTGCAAATCCTACTTCTTACTTCCCAGCTGTGTGACTGGGTCATGTCATCTCACTCACTGAGCCTTAGTTTTCTTGAGGGTAATTTGAGGATAAGGATAAGGGCCTGGCTTCTCTTTCAGAAGTGAAGTGAGGGGGACTTCCCTCGTGGCGCAGTGGTTAAGAACCCGCCTGCCAATGCAGGGGACACGGGTTCGATCCCTGGTCCAGGAAGATTCCACATGCCTCGGAGCAGCTAAGCCCGTGCGCCACAACTACTGAGCCCACTTGCAGCAATTACTGAAGCCCGCGAGCTCTAGGGCCTGTGCTCCACAACAAAAGAAGCCACCGCAATGAGAAGCCCTCGCACTGCAACGAGGAGTAGCCCCCGCTTGCCGCAACTAGAGAAAGCCCGCGCAGCAATGAAGACCCAACTCAGCCAAAAAATAAAAAAAATTAAAATTAAAAAATAAATGCAACTATGTTAAAAAAAAAAAAAAAAGTCAAATAAACCAACAGTGTGAGGCTCTTTAATAGCTAAGATCCCCCTTTTAGATACTGTAGGAGTCCGAACAAAGAAGTGAAATCATTTTTTTTTTTTTTGGTGGTAAGAATATTTAATATGAGTTTTACCCTCTTAACAGATTTTTAAGTGTACAATATAGAAGTGAAAGCTTGCACTTTCCAACCTGCTTCTAGTGCAGCTCAAACAGCTCTCCCACCATCAGGACTGGTTGCTCTCCACCCTCGGTAATCAGACAATGAGAGGGTGATGCATCAGCCCACCAAGCTAAACCATAGACTTTTGGATAAAGTAATATGTAAACTGGGTATTTTTGCAGATTCTAGGCACAACGCCTGTTACTCTCTCTGGCTTATGTTGCTTCCCATCCCACCTTCTGAGTCTCCTATACGCAGTCTCCTCCCTGATAAAATGGGGGAGATACTACTGATGCATCCTGCTCTCTCCTTTGGAACCCTCTTGACTTCTACCCCACTGGCTTTTTCTTTCCATTCAGGCTGTTCCCATTTTGGCCTCACTTCACTAGCCCCACCACTGGGGGCTCCTTCTTCTAACTGGGGACTTACACCTCCCACCCCCATGCCTCTAATTTCCCTGCCTTCGCTTGCCTTCCTGGTTCCTTCAGCTACGAAAGTGAGTTAAGACCCAGGCAAGCTGGAATCTGCCATGTTCACTTAGAACACATCCTGTGTAGGCTCACAATATATATATTAGCTGAATAAATGAATGAATGAAGCAAATGAATGAAGACATATACAACCAGACTATATAGAAACCCTGGGTGTTAATGGTTTTGACAACTGGGATTTACTTTAAATCTATTACTACAAAATTACCCTTCATCAATCTGACACTGTTCTTAAGAATTCTATCTTAAGCTCCTATATCTCAAGTAATTATAATAAAGTGGTGTTACTAGAGCTAGGTCAAGAAAATTATCCAACAAATGAATGGAATTTAAAAGAAGAAAATCATCTTGAAAGAGATTTCTAATTACACAGTTTTTAAAAAATAACCAGGGTTTCTGTCCTGACTACGCCCCACATTTCATAAAAAGTCTTAGATAGTAGCATGCCTGACCTTCTCTTACCCAATGAATGTTGTAATGTGTGGTTTTGCAGAATCATTAAAAGCAGCAGCTCTGTTGTGTGTGCTAGCCAGCTGGGGACCGTAGGCAAGTACTTAACCTCTCCAGGATCCCATCTCTTCATCTCCCAAATGTGGATAACAGTATCTAATTTGAAGGGATGTGGTGAAGATTCAAGGGTATAATCCATGTAAAGTACTTAGCACGGTGTCCAGCATTGAATAAGCGTCAGCCATTTTCTATCCACTTGTAAAATTCTTTTTTATCAGGTCAGTTGAAGAACAGCTATGATCTGCGATCTCTCCAGCAGTGTGTCACACTCCCTTCCTGTGTGTTTGCTAAATAAACCTCACTTAATGTCACTGGCTCTCTTCTCCCAAATTCTTCCAGTAACAGAAAATACTGACCAACCCCCAATGAAAATCTAATAAAATATACATAAGTATATACATCCATAGGTGTGTATATCTAGATATTTACAAAGCACAAATATCCATGTTTGTTACCTCTACAATATAATAAGCTTTTGGAGAGTGGTGGAGAATGAGAATGGCTAACATTTGTTCAGTGCTTACCAGGAGGAAGACACTGTTTTAAGTGCTTTGCATGTATTAACTCATTTGACCTTCACAAGAAGCCTATGGTCAATATGTCTTCTTCAGTCTCTATTCACTCAATAAACGAAGACTTATGGGATGGTTACCAATGTACCATTACAGACTGTACAGTCTAGTGGTTAAGAATGCTCCTGGCTCCTCTACTTATTAGCAGTACAACTTTAGGCAAGTTACTGAACCTCTCTGTACCCCAATTTCTCCAATGTAAAGTAGGAATAGTAATAATAATCACACATGCACCTATTATAAAGATCTGCTAATAAAGAGCAAAGTAAAGGGCTTAGAATAGTGCCAGGCACACAGCAATCACTCAGTAAATTTTAGCAAACTTTACCATGGGTCCATTCTAAAGAGGAAATAATACCTTTCTATGTAGTAAAATCCACCTCAATTATTATAAATACAAACAAGAAAAGCTCACTTTTCTTCTCTTGCAGGAAAATGAGAAAAAAGGGTCAAAGTTTGAGTTAACATTAAAAACCTGAATTATGCTCAGAGTAGCCAAGAAAACAAAGGAATATTCATTTATTGTCCAGGATGAAATAGTCATCATTTGCCTACGATATCCAGAGGAACCTTTTGATAACAAGCTTGAACCTGTAAACTATCTCATTTGGGTATAATGTGTCTATGGACAGAATAGAGCTATCCATACCCCTTAGAATGGAATGTTCTTTTGTTTATTCATTTATTCATATTCATTCACTCAGCAAACATGTTAAGCATCTACTCTGTGACAGATATTGATCTAGGCACTGAGGGACCCAGGACTGAACAAAACTAAGTCCCTGCCCCCAAGGAGCTAGCCCTCTTTTAGGTGAGGTAGACAGCAAACAGTTAAGTACATAATAACATGTAGGTAGTGACAGTACCACGTCTAATTAGTAAATTTGCAGTTGCAAAATTATCTTTTCCTTAAAATACTACAAGCAGAGGGGAAAGATTTAAAGACTAAAATAGTTTCTGAACCATAATAATCTGTTAGGTCTCTAGCTCGGCTACTTGACTCCAAACCTCTGCTGGGATCTTCTGAATGAAAGCAAAAGAGATGAAGAGAAGAACCTGGGCCACGAGGGAAGGGGTATGTGTTGGCTTCCTCCACCCCTGCAGGGGCAGGAGGCTGGCCTAAGCCAAAACACCCTGGAGAGAAGGGGAGCAACGCAGGGGTTGACCCAGCCCTGGCTTTGGTTCCCAGCTTCTGCCTCTCTCCCCAGGTCCCAGTGATACCATCTGACCTCCAACCAGGCTCACCCCAACCAGGTCCTCACATCTCAGTCCTGACCGGCTGGTGGTGAGACTTCTGGAGCTCTGGTTTGACATCCAGGGCCCAGTATCCAGCTCCCCTTGACCATTTCTGACCTGTACTCATGCTCTGAAAAGCGGGCTTCCTCCCTGTACATGAGCCTTGGTTCAAAACTAATGACCCACTTCTGGTGACAGGATTCCTGGTTTAATCTCTGTACCGAAGCCCATTCTGGCCACCTACTGAGCACTCCAGTACTCCTTGGGCTGGGGACTATGTGCCTTCTCCTGCTCATCATACATCCGTCATAAAGACCTGGGGTGAGCCATGCTTTCCCAGCATTTTCAAATTGGGCCAGTTTCTGGACCATCCACTGATGTCTATGCCTACCTTGTCACTTCATGATGGAACCCTGCCACAGTGACTGATTGGCCCATGAATTTTGCTGTCCCCTTGGAGCTCCTGAACCCTTATTGTGGCTGCTCACCAGGATTTCTGCTGGGGCAAGCATTTGGGGACATCACGCAACACCCCACGCACACACCATAACCATTACAAAGACCAATCAATATACTTCTAGGACTTGGCCATTTCAGTAGTTAACTCCAAGCACCAAGTGGTTGTATCCAGACTGACAACTGGAGTCTTCTTGCTACTGCCTGCTTAGAATTAGCCCAGAATCAGAACTCTCTATATGATGCTCTGAATGTTTGCATACCTGCATTATCAAAGTTTCTATCTGGATATTTATCTGATTATTTGACTAATGTCTACCTCCTCTACTTGACTGCACTCCCTCAGCTTTGAAACTCACCCTATCACACGATAAAGTAGCCACTACACCTCACTGCTTCAGTCATTCAGAAGTCTCTGGTCCCTTAGCTTCATTCCTTGGGTTCTGTGATGTCCCTGCCATCACAGTCCTGGGTGATTCCAATATACAGGCAGATGATCCTAATAATACCATGACTCCAAGTTCTCCTACTCCAACGATCTCGTTCTCACATTCAGCCACTCAGTCTTACCCTCCACCTCATCATGAGCTTTAACTGCATCCTCTGCAACCTCAGCAGAGGTGGGGTGATACAGGGCAAGTCCTCACTGCTCATGATAACCTACAACTCAAAATACTTATTTTTTTTAACTGGAATGAAGCCACTTAGGTTTATCCTTAGTCAACAAATAATTCAGGCTAAGGTGAGACAAATCAAAGAACTAAGAGCTTCCACATTCTTTCACAAATAGTTGTGGCTGTGAACAATACGCTTCTGGTAGAGGCCATTGCTGCCAGAGGTAATTTAAGAAGAAAAATCTTTCCCAAAACATGGCCCTTTAATCCTGAGATAGGTTAATTTGGGAAGTATTTAGAATTGTACAGTGTAGGTCAATAAATCCTAGGAGCACTTGTAGTGGATGCTCGACTTTTTTGCCTTTGGCATCTATTCACCCTACATCCCTTAAGAGCCCTTTCATTTCCACCTCTCCCTCAGTCTTATCAACTGAGGTTCAGCTGTCCCCCTGATCTCCCAAATCCAGGGATGGAGAACACAATATTCCTCTAAGATCACATTCCCTTGGTCACAGTAATTGGTCGCGGGATAGGAAGGTGACCCACTTGGAATTGGTGAGACTTCTGCTGGGGTTTCTAGGAAAGATTCTTACTCTTTACCACTGTAGGTGGCAAGATGTGGAACTTCTGCATCCATCTTACTTCAGTGAGAGGAGAGACTATCTGACAATGTGGCCAAACTGAAGGAGAGTCCAGAGATGGAGAGAGGACAAAAGGATGCTGGTGTCACTGAGTGTCCTGACAAAACCACACACTTGGACCCTCAGTTCCTCAGCTGTGGCAGTCAACAACATGTGTTCCCATACTGTTCCTCTTCCTGAGCACACGAGGCAACTATATTTCTCAGCCTCCCTTGAAGGGAGGTTGGGTCTATGAGACTGAACTCTGGTTAAAGGAATATGCACAGAAGTGACATAAGCCATTTCCAAGCCCTTTTCCTCCCAATCCCATAAGATCCTCCAGGACTTTTCCCCCTTCTGTAGCACTCTCGGAGATGTTGCAGGTGGTACGAAACAGAGCACTGTGATATGAGAAACTGGAGGCAGTGTCAAGGAAGACCTCTTTGTGGAAAAGATATTTGAACAGAGACCTGATATGCAAATGTAAGCAAGCAATGAAGCTACTCGGGGGAGGAGACGAAGAAAGTACATTCCCAATAGTTAAAATAGCTATAGTGCAAAGGCTCTGAGGCAAGAAATGGCTTGCCATACTGGAGGAACAGAAAAGTGGTTAATTTCTTTGGAGCTTAGTGACAGCAAGAGAATGAAAGCATCCAACAGTCTAGGTTGGATAAGCAGGGCCCAGTGGTCAAGGCAAGAGATGACGGTGCCTTGGACCAGAGTGGTAGCAATGGAGCTAAAAAAGGAAATGGGCAAATTCATGATATTTTTTGGAAGTAACACAAACAAAACTTGCTGGGTAGTTGGAAATTAAGGATGAGAGAAAGGGAGGTCTCCTAAGTCTTTGGCTTGAGCAACTGGTTAGATGGTGATGTCATTTAATCAGATGGTGAGATGAGAAAAGGACCATTTTGGGGTGGAATGTAATCAGGATTTCCATTTTTGGACATGTTACGTTTGATCTTCCTGTTAAAGATCCATGTGAAGATATCAATATAGACATCAGAGCTTAGATGTCAGAGCTCAGTTCCTCTAAACCACAATGATGATGATGATGGTGGTGGTAGTGATGGCAGCTACTATTTACTAAGCATGTACTATAGGCCAGGCATTATGTGAGGTGCTATACATAGACCATCTCTCATAATCTCACCACATCCCTCTAATCTAGGACTTCCATTTTACAGATGAGGAAACTGAAGCTCAGACTTGGTAAAGCACCTTGTCAACAGTGACATGGCTACTAACTAAACCAGGAGTAGAGTTCTACCTTAGGTGGCCTGGGACCTCGTCACAAAGTGTGCTGTATCTCCTGAACTAGAATATAAGGTGCTTGGGGAAGGACAGTATCTTTTCATTCTTTACATTCCTGAAGCACTTTGTCCTCACAAGATGCTCAATCAATATTTGTTGCTCAATTCCATCACTCATGGGAAAAGACCAAATGGCATAAGGCAAGGCCCAAACAAGAAGTCGTCCCCTCCTTTTCTCTGTTCTCTTCTCTTTTACCTCCCTGTTCCTTAGCTCCCTGTAACAAGGGGCTTCTGACCCATTGGCCCATCTTCCTATTTCACAAGCATTTAGAACACTCCGCAGAAGGGTGTGTGCAGTACACTGTGACAAGTCTGGAGCATGAAGTCACCCCAAACACGGGCTGGGGGCGGGTGGTGCTTAGCACACAGCTTCCACTCAGTAGCTCATATAGGCCATGGTTTTCAATCGGACCTTTCAAGCTGTTGCAGCAGTCTCCAGTACATTAAAGCTAAAACTCATTCTGTACCCCCGCACTCCGCCAAACCCAGGTAGCTTCCAAAAAGCTGAAATCATAAGCAGGAAATACTAAGATCCTGACTGAATCAGATTCAAGCAATTCAAACTAGGATTGGCTTTTCTATTTCTGCCTGGCCAAACGCTTTAGGTCAATCTTCCACTTGATGAAATAGGGAATGAATAATTTAATACACTTAGTACAGCCTCCACCTACAGTTTTAAGAGAAATGGGGTTACTGAACCCACAGTGAAGACCACACTTCTTCTCAGTAGAGGATCACAAGGAAGTGGTTTGTCAGGAAAGCCCAGCGGCGAGGCTCATGCTGTCTCGCCCCCTGGATGGCCCTCTCAGCTTTTCCTCCCTGGACTCACCCTTGCTGTAAGCCTCAGCTCTAATGGTACCCCCTGTAGCACTCCTAGGGTGGCTCAAGTCCTCTTCACTGTGTTCCTACCCCGGTGTTCATTCCTGTCTTAATTTCTGAAAAATGACAAGATGTGCTATCAATCTCACTCTCCCTCCCAGTCATGGACCACGTCTTACCCATCTTATAAACCCCAGTTCAGTGGGATATGGTGAGGTTCAAGAAATAGCTGTTGAATTGAATGGTGAACAGACTGGCATTGTGTTGCCAGAGGAAGAGGAATCTGTGGACACAGGAGACCCTCGTGCTAGTCCTGGCCTTGGGTCAACTCTCTGTGTGCTGTGGGGTAAGTCCCTTACTCTCTCTGGGCCTGTCTGTTCCATCAGCCAAAATAATGGGGCTGGACCAGCTTAGCTCCAGAGGCCCCGACACTCTGGCACTGAGTGATCTGTGTGCACAGATGGGAAAGCAACTAAGGATAATGTATTCAGGCAGGCTGGCTCTACAAGGCCCTCACCATTAATCACAATTCTCCAGTCTAACAAAATCCTCCCCAAATGATCTCTAAAGGATGTTTCACACAATGAAGGAGAAATAATCACCCTCAATTTCCACACAGAGAGTCGTGTTTTAATATCTATTAATTGTGTCAGTCTTTTTCAGGCCAAGTGCAAACACTGCCCTTCTCCTGGCTTCTGCCCATCCCAAAGGCACACCCCCTGCTTCTCTAGGGTGGGGATGGGCAGGAGACACACCCGGATACCAATGCAAGTGGGGTCCTGCTCCCTGGCACGCACTGCGCACAGCTGAACAGCATATTTTAATCCCCAGATCTGGTTCCAAGCTCAATATTAAGACCAAAGTCCTAAAGGAATGCTGGGGGCTTTCAGCAGAAAGTTTTTGGCCGAGCAAATCTGAACAGATCCATGAAGAAAATTCTTTCCCATTGTTGCCATGACTCCAGGAGAGCCCCTGAACCCCTGTCCCCAATTGTGAGAGAAGATGAAAAATTGCATGTGATGCTTCCCCAGTGAGGCCAAGGCAGGGCTCTGGGCAGACAGAATGCACTGCCTATTAGGCTCCATTTTCCTAAATGCTTTCAAGATACAGCTTCAGATTTGAAGTCCTGATGTTTCCCAATACTGCATTTCCCCCCTCCTTTCACACGCCTTTCTTCTTTCCTTCTCTTAATTCTATGTCTTTTTTGTATTTTTATCCTGTGGATTCCTGAATCCACAGTTAATACAAAAACCTCCCAGTAACATAACTTTTTATATTTTCAAATATAGGTGACTCACAAATATTCTTAAATGTCTCGATGTATAAAATGTCCAGTCTCTTCAATTAAGTGCAACCCCTCAAAGCCAAGGGCCGTGCCTGACACTTATTTTGAATGCCTAACACACAAGCCATCAGCAATATCTGCCTAGTGGCCCAGTGTCAATAAGTCGGGTCCTCGGCCCATGCTCATGTTTCCTAACTGCCTTTGACAGGATGGGTGTTTGTTTTTGTTTTTGTTTTTTCAGTATGCGGGCCTCTCACTGTTGTGGCCTCTCCCGTTGCGGAGCACAGGCTCCAGACGCACAGGCTCAGCAGCCATGCCTCACGGGCCCAGCCGCTCTGCGGCATGTGGAATCTTCCCGGACCAGGGCACGAACCCGCGTCCCCTGCATCGGCAGGTGGACTCTCGACCACTGCGCCACCAGGGAAGCCCAGGATAGGTGTTTTTAATGATAGTGACCAGTCCTCACCTTACTTTATCATTGCTGATAGCAATTTCACAGAATGTGTTCTAAGTTACATTTTCTTGCTTGAAGAGTGATTTCTTTTTTTGTAGATACATTTATCGTTTTCAATAATTACAAAGCCACTTATCTAAATTACCCCATTAGAATGCTGAACAGGAAACTAAAGCTCCTCCACATCCTAAAGTCACAATATTTTATGATAGCTTCATTCTTATGGATCCACAAAGCATATATCATTTTTGTGCCAAAGAACATGGTTTCTCATATAAGCTCTTCTTCATTTGTTAAGACTAAAATTGTCCTAAACCTGAAAAATGAACTGTAAATATGACTCAGTTTGGGCCTGAGGTCTTCTACATACATAGGAATGGTAGGTCAGTTTACCACATTGAATGAAGTAAAATGATAAAGTCTTCTGCACCCAAGAAGGGTTATAAAAAAACCATATGAGAAACTTACTAGTCATTCAAATACTGCAGAGTTATTATCACTGTTATAGGACTATAACTGTTGGCATTGCAGTGTCTCTCTCTCATGAGAAAGTAGTTTCTGAAGATAATGCATTTAAAATACAAAGCCAAGAATCTGCATTTCTATTACATTTAAAAAAATTATCCATTGAAGTCAAACAGCAAACTATACTTCTTTCTTCTTATCACAATATTTGGAGAATGATATAAATACACCTGCTCTTATCTTTGTCTAGTCATTTATAATCTCTGGGAAGCATGATATTTTTTCTTCTAGAGTTGCTTTTTAAATCAGCAACCACACTGTCATGCATATATGATATGGGGTTGCTTTGATAGGAAAAACGCAGCGTGTGGTATCTCACTTGGTCAGTTCTCATCCAATTATCACCAGGAAAAAAATTCAAGTAATTATAACTGTGAGAATTATCAATCATCAATGAGAGAAGAGAAAGAACACAAAGGAGACCCTAAGAGAGTGAGGAGTAGAGGTTCATGTGTAATCAGAGAACAGATGTGATATGTGTTTCAGGAAATTACAGGAGGTTAACATTCCAAGCACACGCCTGAAGCAGAAGCATTATTTTTATGCACCAGTTTAGAATAAACAGTGGAGCAGAATACAAAGGTTTGACCATTTGCTGAAAGGAAATTTCAAATGAGGTCAATTCTTTCACACTCCTATTGGCTCCAATGAAAGCCAAAGCAGATAAGAGGGTTAGGATTAAAGAAAAAAACATATTAACCAAGTAAATAAAATAACAAATTTACTTCTGAAAACGGAAACCTTTTGTTTCATCAGCTCTTTTCATCCTTGAAGGATTCATTACTTATGAAAAGAAATTTTGTTTAGTGAAGCTCTTTTAAATGACTTCCCTTAAATGACTTTCATGCCCTTGATGACCCAACTCTTATTTAACCTTCTATAGTTTCCAAGTTGGGCGGAATGT
Source organism: Lipotes vexillifer (assembly GCF_000442215.2). Classification (NCBI taxonomy): domain Eukaryota; kingdom Metazoa; phylum Chordata; class Mammalia; order Artiodactyla; family Lipotidae; genus Lipotes; species Lipotes vexillifer. Next base: position 28,690 of record NW_006791041.1, on the reverse strand, counting down.
GTCTTTTTAAATTAATTAATAATTAATTAATTAATGGCTGCATTGGGTCCTCATTGCTGCGTGCGGGCTTTCTCTAGTTGCAGAGAGCTGGGCTACTCTTCATTGAGGTGCACGGGCTTCTCGTTGTGGTGGCTTCTCTTGTTGCGGAGCACAGGCTCTAGGCGCGCAGGCTTTAGTAGTTGTGGCATGTGAGCTCAGTAGTTGTGGCTTGCGGGCTCTAGAGCGCAGGCTCAGTAGTTGCGGCACACGGGCTTAGTTGCTCCGTGGCATATGGGATCTTCCCGGACCAGGGCTCGAACTCGTGTCCCCTGAATTGGCAGGCGGATTCTTAACCACTGCTCTACCAGGGAAGCCCCAGAATGTGTTCTTATTGCATCTGTGCAAAACAGAGGTGTTGGCTTTTCTGGTGTTAGATTCCATAGATGTTCTTTATTTATGTAGAGGAAGTCTCTCCTCTCCTCGGCTTATCATGTCCCTGAGCTGGGTCACAAGCTCTGGGTCTTCTCCCTGTTGGTTCTGCCCATCTTTTCCCATTGTAAACAGCCTCTGAGATTAGCTGTGCTGTATCATGACTGCAACAATGGACAGAGGTAGTGCTTCTCCAATTTTAACATGCCTAAAACTACCTGGGGTCAGAGTGGGTAGGGAGTGGTCTTTAAAACACCGATCCTGATCCAGTAGTTTTGGGTGGGGCCCAAGACCCTACATTTGTTAAGTTCCCAGGTGATGCTACTGCTGGTTCACACACAACACTGAGTCACAAGGAACCAGGGTGTACAATCACGTTCTCAGGTTGATCTCGGAGAGGCAGCAGTGAATGGTGGCGTGAAGTGAGATCTTAATTCCCTGCCTAGGAATTGAACCTGGGTAGCATGGATGAAAACCAGGAATCCTGGCCACCAGACCCCCTGGCTCTTGCCCCCAGTGAAAAATGCATTTCTCATGGAGGCAAAAACTGTAAAAACAGGTACGCAGTTTATTATTAGAGACATAGCACAACAACAAGTGGGAGAGCACACAGAGAAACAGTTTGTTTAGTTAAGACAGAAGCAAGGCAGAGATGCACACCCGGAGAGAAAGGGTGTGGGCGTCCTCCTAACGAGGAGGAGTGCAGTAAAGAGGCCGTTAAGTCATTTACATCGGGCAGTTCTTCCGGGTCTTTGTTTAATTAGCTGATTCCTTTTTCCACACCTGACCTGTCCTAGAACCCTCCCAAACAGGCGTGTGAAACTTTTTTCCAAGATGGATTTCAGCCTAGAGGCCTCTGGGACAGTCTTAGCATCCCATATTATGGGGTGGTGCCCCCTCCTTTTTGAACCCCCAAGGAGCCTTTCTGCGCTTGTGCAATGTTTCCCTTGCCCCCAGGATGGGAAATGTATGACCTCTTGATCTGTTAATGGGGTTTAGCCCCTCTCTGTCCCTGCTATAAAAGTGTCCAATGTCCGGTTGTCTACCCTATTCTGTTGTTTCTTTCCTTTTTTTTTTTGTGGTACGCGGGCCTCTCACTGTTGTGGCCTCTCCCGCTGAGGAGCACAGGCTCCGGACACACAGGCTCAGCAACCATGGCTCATGGGCCTAGCCGCTCCGCGGCATGCGGGATCCTCCCAGACCAGGACACGAACCTGTGTCCCCTGCATCGGCAGGCGGACTCTCAACCACTGCACCACCGGGGAAGCCCTGTTGTTTCTTATATTGAAGTGCTGATCTCAAAATATAGACAGGAGTCTGGTCATAAATATGTAGTCCAGAGCCCGTTTGTCTCTTGCCTCAGGAAATGTAAACAGGGGGCTGGTAATGAATGTCTGGCCTGGAGCCCATCTTTTTCTCACCCCAGGAAGTGTGAACAGCAGGTCAGTTGTAAATGTCTAGCTTGGAGCCCATCTATCTCCTGCCTCAAGGTGAGCCAAAATGTCAAACCAGCCCTTGGACAGTCTTCCTTATCTATCTTAATCACCATGAAAGAGGTTATTAAATGAAAAGTAAACCAAGGAATTTGAGAGAAATCAGGGAGTGAGAGAAGGGAAGAAGAATGACATAAAATTATTTGGATGAGATTATGGAGGCAAGGGTGGTGGTGGTGAATATAATACAGTTGGGCAGAGTAATATGGTAAGATATTATTATGATATGATTGGGAATTATAATAATACACAATAACAAAACAATTGGGCATTGCTGGTGAACAAAACACTAATAGGAAAGGCTTATCCAACTGACAGCACAACAAGTTCTGGAATGCTTTCCAACCTAACATTTTCAGCTCTTTTCTGATGAATAGGCATTACCCCAAACAATCATAAAATACTTTCAGGTGGGGAGACAGAGCACTGCTTTAGAGCCTGACAAGAGGCCAGAATCACACTCTGCTGTTACTAGTTAGACAAATTACCTCCCTGGACATAAATTTCCTCATCTGTCAAATGGGATATTAACAGCTACGCTTTAATTCTAAGCAGTAAATGAGAAATGTGGTATGAAGTACTTAATACAAAGCCTGGCACAAAGTAAGCACTCAACTCATGACAACTATTATAAACATTATTAATAATACAATCTAGGTTCTACAATCACATATTGTTAGAGTTCACCCTTGAGGTGATGCTCTAGGCAATGAGGTGATGAACTTTGTACAAAAGCTGCCACTGAGAGTCCAGGTAATGTCTGCAATGTTGCCTTTTGACCTGAGGTCTAATACTAAACACCACACAGGCAGTAGGTCAAAGAAATACTTACCTAATATAAAATATTTTCAATACATATTAAAGAAATATTTTCAGTAAGTACTTAAATAATTAGATACTTAATATTTTAAATCTCCTTTCTTTTCTCTTCTAGTTTGGTTTCCTTGGGAATCTGTACCTCTGGGGAACTTCAAAGCGTACTAACGAAAATTGACTTATTTCCCAACTTCTGCCTTCCTGCTTACTACTAGAATCATATTTTGTTAGAATGGCAAAGACCTCCGAGATTATCTAGTCCAACCTGTTCTCCAGTGCTTGGGGCTATGTCACTCTTTCAAGACATATTTAAGGGGACCTCTAATTCATATGCCATTTTATGTCCACTGGCAGCAGTCTGAGGGTAGCCCCAAGTTTCCCATGCAATAAAGGGTATGGGCTGGATGATAACTGCTTCCTTCATTATCAGGTGTAGTTTTTGTTTATTCATCAGTTCCCAGATTATTTCCAGACAGTTAAATTGCTAAAGGTTCACCAGCCTATGGCTAAATCCAGCCATATCCACACTGAGGTTAGACACTCTGGGTCCACTGGGCTGGTGTTACAGGGTGATAACAGGATGCCCAAGGAGGTATCCTAAGGTGAGCTCAACAATTAGAGTGGTCTGAGAGATGCCTCTCTTTACCTCCCAGAATCTAAGCTTGGGAAGAGATCTTAAGGTCACGCATAGCAGTTTTTAAACTATGTCAATTCATCGTCGGAATTGCCTCAGAGCTCTGGTAGAGAGGAAGGAAGGCTGAGCCAGGGGGACTCTGGACACCTCCACCCAATCGGAGCCACTTCCTTTTTATCTATTTATATGTTGGGGTTCTGCTGACAATTGTTTAAACTACTGATGCGGAACTTCTTTATTTTCCAGGCATCTAAATCCTTTCATCAAATTCGTCTCTGTATTAGTTACAATGAGGTTTAGCTACAAGTAACTGAGACCCAAAGTAATGGTGCATGAACAAGGTATAGGTTTATATCTTTCACCTAAAAATTCAGATTATGGATGGCAAGATAGCACGAGTTCTGTGAAACTAGACAGCTTTAAGCTTTCTGAGCCACTTTCCAAATGTGCTTTCCTTACCCTCATGGTTCAAGCTGGAGTACCAGCCATCACATCCATGTACCAAGCAGGTTAGAAAGAAGAGTACATGCCATTGGTTAAGAACACCCCGCAGAAGATGCAGTCTGTCTACATCTCATTGGCTAGCACTGTGATGCTGGCTGTACATAGCTGCAAATGAGGCTGGGAAACATGGCCTTCCCTATTCTGGTGGCCATACGTCCAACTAAATATTGGGAATTCTATACGTCTAGAAGTAGAAAGAGAGATTGAAGGAAAAAAATCTCTCTTCCATCACAATCTATCTTCAGCCCAGTTAGCTGTTTCAAGCTTGAAATATCTGATTTTCTCCTTCGATCTTCCTACAGCTAGCGGATTAGAAGGGGTTTTGAAGACACCTTGAAAAGTGACAGCTGAAATAGCAGTGGCTGCTGAATTACATGCAGCAGCTCAGACTCATTTAGTGGAGGAGCAAATTGATAATTACAGTGAAACATAGACCTGGTTATAGAGGGAAAATTAAATTATGTTTGGCACATTCTGCTTAAAGCATGGAAGGACAGATACACAATGGAAAGATTCCCATTAACATGGTTAAAAGTTTTGAATGACATTTAAAGTCATGAGCTTCAGCACCTAGAAAATCTACCTGATGCAGCAGTATTTCTCACTCTCTGAGTGTCCCAGGCCTTAATGGAGGCTTTGGGGTGGGGTGGAAAGGGGCCTAGGGAAGTGCAGGGAATCTGGCTCCCCTCGAGGTCCCTGCCCTTTGAACAGGGCCTGGCACCTAGTGTGTGCTGAATGAGTATCTGCTGAATTAATAAATGGATGGATGAGGTTGGGGGCCCAAGACTCAGCTCAGCTTTGGGGCCTTCAAGATGACAGGGTTCTTGTAAGAACCAGGGGCAAGAGTCAACGGGCAGGTGAGGGAAAGGAGTCCATGTAGCCAGAGTGGCCTTGGACCTATAGTGCACTGAGAAACAGGTTTCAAGTCACAGTGGACAGTGAAGAAAGATGCTTAAAAGCCCAAAGATCAAGCTTTCTACCATGCTTTTATTTCAAGTTTGATTTTAGTTGATATTCCATTCATTGTTAGGGTTATTATTACTGCATTTTATAACTGTTTTAACACTTCTTCAAAAATTAGTCTAAACCAGTCACCAAAAGAAAATGTTACATGATTCCACTTATAGGAGGTACCTAGAGTACTCAAATTCGTAGAGACAGAAAGTAGAACGGTGGCTGCCAACAGTTGGGGTGGGAGAGAGAGGGGAAGAGCTGTTTAATGGGTACAGAGCTTCAGTTTGGTAACACGAAGTTCTGGAGATGGATGGTGGTGACAGTTGCACAACATTGTGGATGTACTTAATGCCACTCAACTGTACACTTAAAAATGGTTAAAATAGATTGCATCTATATAGATTGCAATCTATAGATTCAATGCAATCCCTATCAAACTACCACTGGCATTTTTCACAGAACTAGAACAAAAAATTTCACAATTTGTATGGAAACACAAAAGACCCCGAATAGCCAAAGCAATCTTGAGAACAAAAAATGGAGCTGGAGGAATCAGGCTGCCTGACTTCAGACTATACTACAAAGCTACAGTAATCAAGACAGTATGGTACTGGCACAAAAACAGAAAGATAGATCAATGGAATAGGATAGAAAGCCCAGAGATAAACCCATGCACATATGGTCACCTTATCTTTGATAAAGGTGGCAGGAATATACAGTGGAGAAAGGACAGCCTCTTCAATAAGTGGTGCTGGGAAAATTGGATAGGTACATGTAAAAGTATGAGATTAGATCACTCCCTAACACCATACACAAAAATAAGCTCAAAATGGATTAAAGACCTAAATGTAAGGCCAGAAACTATCAAACTCTTAGAGGAAAACATAGGCAGAACACTCTATGACATAAATCACAGCAAGATCCTTCTTGACCCATCTCCTAGAGTAATGGAGATAAAAACAAAAATAAACAAATGGGACCTAATGAAACTTCAAAGCTTTTGCACAGCAAAGGAAACCATAAACAAGACCAAAAGACAGCCCTCAGAATGGGAGAAAATATTTGCAAATGAATCAACTGACAAAGGATTAATCTCTAAAATTTACAGGCAGCTCATGCAGCTCAATAACAAAAAAATAAACAACCCAATCCAAAAATGGGCAGAAGACCTAAATAGACATTTCTCCAAAGAAGATATACAGACTGCCAACAAACACATGAAAGAATGCTCAACATCATTAATCATTAGAGAAATGCAAATCAAAACTACAATGAGATATCATCTCACACCAGTCAGAATGGCCATCATCAAAAAATCTAGAAACAATAAATGCTGGAGAGGGTGTGGAGAAAAGGGAACACTCTTGCACTGCTGGTGGGAATGTGAATTGGTTCAGCCACTATGGAGAACAGTATGGAGGTTCCTTAAAAAACTACAAATAGAACTACCATATGACCCAGCAATCCCACTACTAGGTATATACCCTGAGGAAACCAGAATTCAGAAAGAGTCATGTACCAAAATGTTCATTGCAGCTCTATTTACAATAGCCCGGAGATGGAAACAACCTAAGTGCCCGTCGTCGGATGAATGGATAAAGAAGATGTGGCACATATATACAATGGAATATTACTCAGCCATAAAAAGAAACGAAATTGAGCTATTTGTAATGAGGTGGATAGATCTAGAGTCTGTCATACAGAGTGAAGTAAGTCAGAAAGAGAAGGACAAATACCGTATGCTAACACATATATATGGAATTTAAGAAAAAAAAATGTTATGAAGAACCTAGGGGTAAAACAGGAATAAAGACAGAGACCTACTGGAGAACAGACTTGAGGATATGGGGAGGGGGAAGGGTGAGGTGTGTTAGGGCGAGAGAGAGACATGGACATATATATACTAACAAACGTAAGGTAGATAGCCAGTGGGAAGCAGCCGCATGGCACAGGGAAACCGGCTCGGTTCTTTGTGGCTGTCTGGAGGGGTGGGATAGGGCGCGGGCCTCTCACTGTTGTGGCCTCTCCCATTGCGGAGCAAAGGCTCCGGACGCGCAGGCTCAGCAGCCATGGCTCACGGACCTAGGCGCTCCGTGGCATGTGGGATCTTCCCGGACCGGGGCACGAACCCGTGTCCCCTGCATGGGCAGGCGGACTCTCAACCACCGTGCCACCAGGGAAGCCCAAGTGTCGGTATTTTGAAAAGTATTTTAGCCATTGCCTATAACAACTTTGCAAACATTACAAATGGTTTTAAAGCATTTCCTAAAACTCACCCACCATAGGCAGGGTCCCCCCCAGGTCCCGTGGAGCTCCTCTCACAACGTCTTTGGTGCAGTTCCTAACTGACTCACCAAACCAACTTCACATCATTCAGCAACTTACACCCTCACGTATTTCCTCCAACACCAAACCATCACGAGCACTCTTGAACCAGCTTGCCAGAGCTCGATAATCTGTAAACTCCCACTATCAACTTGGTTACCTGAGGAGGAGCGGGTATGGAACTTTCACCAAATTCTCTAAGGTGGTGGTTCTCAACATGTGGTCCCCGGACAGGAGCATCAGCATCACCTGGGAATGTATTAGAAATGCAAATTCTCAGGCCCTGCCCAGATCTCCTGAATCAGAGACTCTGGGCATGAGGTCCACCCAAAGGTCTGTGTTTTCTTAAGTCTCTAGGGGATTCTGAAGCATGCTGAAGCTTGAGACCCACTGCTCTAAGGGGTCTGTGACCTCCAAAATGTTAAGAACCAGCATGTTCACTAGAAGGGTGAGCACACTCAAAAGGCCAAAGTGTTTCTTTTCTGGGGCTTCATGAGTTTTTTATAAGACTGACCCAACAGAGGTCAAAGGTTCACTCTGCCTGTGGTATTTCTGCAAACATCTCATTGGATTACAGCCTTCACGTCCCCCAGGAAACAAGACCAAGTCCGCCCACACTGACCTGCTGGTTTGTGTCAGGGGAGCAGTAGCTGTGATCCCCCTTCCTATCTGATCTGTTGACTACCTGGTAAGGACCAGAGAAAGGGAATATTTCACCACTGTGGCTACCACAGAAACCAGGACTTCTGTCTCCCCCAGTTTTCTGCCTTCTTCACAGAAGCTCAGAGAAGGACAGGAAGAGTGCAGGCTGTGGTTACCTACAATTTCCACTGACTGTGGTTAAGGTGATTCTGTAGAGACAGTCCCAGGTTTGAGGGTTGGAAGACCTCAGTATGGGTCTGTTTCTCTCTTACTAGCCATGTGACCCTGGGCCTTCCCTTCTTCATCTGTAACATGGGGGTGGCAGGGTTCTTCGGGAGTTTGAGAAGATGTAAGTGAAAGCCCCTTATGAGAAAGCCGCCCCAGGTCACAGTCTGAATCCAGCTCTACTACATGTCAGCTCTGCATGACTTCAAAATAGGGATATCAACCCATCTTCCATCTCAGAGGGTTGTTGTGAGGACTCAATGAGACAATATAAATAAAGGGCATAGCATACTTCCTAAACATGGTAAAAAAAAAACGAAATGTTTAGTAAGAGTAACAGTAGTAGCAGAAGTCAAGCCTATAGTATATCAGGTATCCTTAGTATCATTTTAGAGCAGAAAAAGAAACAATTGATAACAATATAACAGTATGTACAGCAGAGTCAGATATTTTAACAACAAAAGAGATGCAAGCTACTGAGTTCATTAGTTTAATGTGAACAAGACAGAATATTCACCTTGCAAAAAGTTAATGTATTCTAAACCCAAAGAGTCTTAAACTCCTGTTTTGATCAGGAGGTCAGTTTCTCTGAATGTAGTTCTTCAGACAGAATAAAGATGACACTACTTAATATTCATGTAACAGTAAACACTCTTTTAACTAATTTCATATCCAATACCTCAGAGAAAAGATGATACAAGAAAATCAGCTCAAGTACAGGAAGGTTTGTTTTTTTTTTTAAGAATTTGACATGACCTTGTGCTAAAGAGGGTATAAAACCATCCTCACCTCCACAACCTGCATTTGCTGACTTGAATGATTCTATAACAACCCACTGGCAACTAGTAAGTGGCTAAATTACATGAATTCTGATAAATCCTTCCTGATTAGTTGTTACCATACAGCCAAATGTTTTGGGTGACGACATTTAATCTGTTTTGACAGATTTTGCTCTCTGAAGAGTAACAGATTCTCAGGGACGTTAAACTGACTTAACAAGAGCATAGAATAAAAGAGTTGGAAAGATTTGAACTGAAACTGCCTCTGACAGAGGTCTCTCTCCCCCAATATTAAAAAAAATATTTTAAAAACATCACACTGCAGTGCTCTTTGGTAGTGCTAGAATCAAACAATCTCAGCAGACAGGCAGTTACTCTTATCTCTGATTCTTCACAAACAAAACTACTTTCCCAGAGAGACCCTACTACATTTTCCAAAGTGTGTTCCAATTCCCTCTAATCCCAGATGATGCTCAGACACCACAGTAAGCCCTAAACTTCCTAAACTCAAATGTTTTTAGCCATATAACTACTAAGCCATACGACCAGTGACACACACACACACCCCATGCTTAGAGAGAAACAGGCTATTCTGGTAGAGAAAAACAATCATGCATTCATCCAAAAGATACATTTATTAAGCACCTACTATGTGTAAAGCATATCATTCATTCACTCATTCACTCTCTTTGCAATTTAAAAAGCTGATATATTTAACATGCTATAAATCAATCTTTTTAAAACGCACAATTCAGTGGTTTTTAGTGTGTTCACAAGGTTGTGCAACCATCACCACTATCTAATTCCAGCACATTTTCATCACCCCAAAAATAAACCATACACCCATTAGCAGTCACTGCCATTTCTCTCCCCCGACCCCAGTCCCTGGCACAAACTAATCTAATTTCTGTCCCTGTGTCATTCACTCCTTCATTACTATTTTTGAGCACCTTCTCAGCACCAGGTGCTGTTTTAGGCATAAGGGGACAGATTGGGGACCAAAAACAGGCCACGAGTCTCCTCTAAATGGAGATTTTCTTCTAGTGACTACATTCATTTCACCAAATTAAAAGCAATACATATTTAGTGAGAAGAAAGTACATGCAAGAAAATAGAATATTCTCAGTCTGATAAACAAAAAAGATAACCCAAACACACACACACACCCCAAGCATGCACACTATGAGAATATGCAAAACAGATTCAAACATTTTTTCCTATCAATGACTTTTTCTAGGAAACTGATGTGTGGAAATTTCCCCTTCTTTCTTCCTCCTGGTTGCAAGGATCAAACCAAATAGCTTAACAGCAAGAAGCAGGAAGTGAAGCACAGCCTGGGCCATGATCAAGTTGGACAGTTGGTTCCAGAACACACAGAGGTCTTTCCTCATCTTGCGTCCATGTGCCTTACACCACAAACCACCATCTGAGCCCAGTCACTGGCTTGAGACCTCAAATAATAAGCTTCTGACAAAGGTAAGATTATCATCCAAAATAACAGGTTCCAACCTTAATTTCGGAGCCCCACCCAGGCAATTAGACGTTTCTTTTTTCCTTTTTTTTTTAGGCAGGACACAATGAAGCAACTTCACTTTTCATTTTTGAAGAATATGTTTAGGTTCTAGAAGTTCACTGTAACAGGATTTGCAGGGTTTGACTTCCTGGATGTGGAATGTCCTGATCAGCTTACATTTCAAAATGTTTTGCTGAAGCTCAGACAATCACTGCTCTAAACTGAACAATCACTACCATTTCTATGATAATTTTGCTGTTATCCGTAAGAGAGTTGCTACTAACAAGTACATGCATATCACCATATCTTTCTACATAAACACTTCCCAATTGTGTAAACTCAAACATAGATCTATAGTTAGGAGTAAGTGAAGAAACAGAATTAGTGATTAAACTGAGTCTGTGAAGCAACTTCTTTGTTTGGATCTAGTAAGACCATAAAGCCAAAGTGTTTTGTGTAACTTTAGTGACCTTCCAATTTATCATCCAAATGAGATACTTTTGGGAGTGAAAGGGGGCACCTTTAATAAGCTGAGACAGGAGACACAAGCCTGGATAGTGCCAGACAACTGGGGAGAGAAGTATGGTCACCCTGTGTATGGGCATCATGCCACATCCTAACAGAGAACCACCTCCCCAGTCCTGCCCTGGAGCCTAAAATCTGGAAGGGGAGATCAGATACTCTATACTACATAGCAGAAAATGCTAATTATTATGAAGATATAATCTCTTATGATTCCTCTTTAATGTTTCTCAAATAGGCTAAAGTCTTCCTGAATACTAAAACTGTTTTAAAACAAATCTTGCAATGCTGTACAAAGGAATTTATAATGAGGACAGGTCCAAAATAAATGAGTGATGAGTATAATTCAGAAGAAGGTTATAGGTCAACATTCATGCATGTGTGTATATGTGTGTGCACAAACACGTGTACATGTGGGTAAGTGGAGAGGCATGGCAAGGAAAAAGAAGTCGTTGTAAATTTTTTCTTCTAAAAGAATTAATGAGAAATACTTGCAGTCATGACAACTCAGTCATAACTAACATAAAAACAATAGCTCACAACTCCAGAATAGAACACAGCATGATTTGGGGGTAAAAACAATAGCTACAGCCTTTCCTCATAGCCCTTTTCTTATTTTTCTGATAAATCAAGGATATAACTCGTTCCTGCTAAACCGTTCATATTTCCAAAGGATTTTACCTGTAGAGACACTTTCGCTGAGACAACATTTCTGCACTTGACCTCCTTTACAATAAAAAAATTATCTCAGGCCCCCCTTGGGCTAACTAAAAAAATAAATATATTTTTATATTTATATTATAAAGCTATAAATTCCTTATGTTTTAAGCTCTTACATAGCTATAAAATCAGAACAAATTTATAACATAATACAAACAAACCCACAAGGCCAATAAAATCCAAATGAATCACATTAATCAATCTGATATGTAATATAATGTTGAAATTAGATTTCCACACTGTGGCCTGGTTCTTTCAGGTTTGACCTCCTTATTCTATTGTATACGATGTGATGACTCAATTGTCTAACCACTTTTTCCCATTCAGGCTCTACATGCAGCTTCCATTGTCACAAACACTGCCTCATATTGTCTTTTGGCCTTGCTTTGGTTGGAAGGCATCATCTGTAATCATATTCACCTCTGTCCTTTGAGCCACTATTAAAGGAAAACCACTTGATGACTGAGCGCTAGGAACACATGTCATTGTGAGAACCGAGACCTTGCAGCAGCATTTAGTTTCAAGGTGGTCATCCACACAATCCAGGACAAGCTGCCATTAAATTTGTTTTTAAATTATCATCAAAATGAATTTCATTACAATTGTAAGCTCCGTGTGATCAGGGATTTGGGTCTGCTTTTTTGACTGTGGTGTTCCCAGCACTTAGCAGAATACCTAGCACAAGCTATTAGAGAAATGCAAATCAAAACTACAACGGGGTATCACCTTGCAGCAGTCAGAATGGCCATCATTAAAAAGGTCTACAAATTACAAATGCTGGAGAGGATGTGGAGAAAAGGGAACCCTCCTACACTGTTGGTGGGAATGTAAGTTGGTGCAGCCACTGTGGAAAATAGTATGGAGGTTCCTCAAAAAGCTAAAAGTAGAGCTGCCATATGATCCAGCAATCCCACTCATGGGCATATCCAGACAAAACAGTAATTTAAAGAGATACATGCACCCCTATGTTCATAGCAGCACTATTCACAATAGCCAAGACATGGAAACAACCTTAATGTCCATGGACAGATGAATGGATTAAGAAGATGTGGTACATATATACAGTGAAATACTACTCAGGCATAAAAAAGAACAAAATAATGTCATTTGCAGCAACATGGATGCAACTAGAGATTATCATACTAAGTGAAGTAAGTCAGAAAGAGAAAGACAAATACCATATGATATCACTTATATGTGGAATCTAAAATATAACACAAATGAACTTATCTATGGAACAGAAATGGAGTCACAGACATATAGAACAGACTTGTGGTTGCCAAGGAGGGGGTTGAGGGAGGGATGGAGTGGGAGTTTGGGATTAGCAGGTACAAACTATTATATATAGGATGGATAAACAACAAGTTCCTACTGTGCAGCACAGGGAAATATATTCAATATCCTGTGATAAACCATAATGGAAAAGAATGTTTTTTAAAAGTGTTTATATATGTACAACTAAATCACATTGCTGTACAGCAGAAATTAACACAACATTGTAAATCAGCTATACTTCAATAAAAAAATTTTAAAAAAAGAATACCTAGCACATAGCTAGCACTCTCTATATACTTATTCAGTGAATGAATGATTGAGTGAATGAATGGAAAATTCTCAAAAAGAATTCACAAAACCATAGAAAATATCCATGGTCCTCAGTCTCCTGGAATCTGAAGAAAATAGACAGAGTCCTGCCAACAGGCTTAACAACTGTAAATATACACAAAAGAATCCACACATATATGCACTAGAGTTTATAGCCAACACCCTGAAAAAAAGCATTGGTATGCAAGCAAATGGATTGGTCGGGGGACCCATGTCCCCTGCATCGTCCGGTGGACTCTCAACCACTGCGCCACCAGGGAAGCCCCAGACCCTTGCTTTTGATTAAAAAAACCCAGTATTGGCGAATGTTGGTTTAATGCAGCAGGGAGAGAAGAGGGGAAGAGGCGGGACCTAGAGTGTATTATGTCAGTGCCCACCGCAGGCCAGCAGGCACTGTGATAGGGACTTGGTATCCTTCACTTAGTGTAAACTTCACAAGAACTCTATCAGTTAGGCTTTATTGTCATAGAAGTTAAACAATGTTCTCATAGGAGGTGAGTGGGAAGTTGGTTTTGAACCCAAATCTGTCCAATTATAGTCCCTCCTCTGTTCTCAGGCCATGTTGCTTCCTAAAAGAAGTGAAACAAGGTGATGAGGGAGCAAGAAGGCAAGTGGTAAAAAATGTAGATGAAGAGAAGATTTCCTGTTCTGATGGGAAACGGATAAGTTAAAAATAAAATGATACTGCTCCATTTATTTCTAAGAAACACAGTAGAAGTTCTTTAAAAGAAACCCCTCACGGACTTCCCTAGTGGCGCAGTGGTTGGGACTCCGCCTGCCGATGCAGAGGACACGGGTCCGTGTCCCGGTCCGGGAGGATCCCACATGCCGCGGAGCGGCTGGGCCCGTGAGCCATGGCCGCTGAGCCTGCGCGTCCGGAGCCTGTGCTCCGCAACGGGAGAGGCCACAACGGTGAGAGGCCCGCGTACCGCAAAAAAAAATGAGGAGTTCTGCCTTTAGTTGATTCTGTGATCATCTCCTTTGGAGTGAAAAAAGAAAAGTGGCAGCAGCATCCACAGTTACTTCTAGAACTGGTGAATGGGCACATTTATAGTTTTTAATTCAAGCTTCCTCTAACCTAGGCTTTACCCTATGTGCTTTGAATAATACACTGTAGTACTCATCTCTAAATAAAAGCACATATTTTTCTTTTCTTCTGTTTCCCCAAAGTATTCTGTGATAACTTTTGACTTACTAAAGTAAAACATTAATGGGACAAAAACTGGTCTCCTTGTGCCAACCAATAGAGCATGGAAAGCAGTACTAACCAGAGGTTAGAGCTGTGCCTCCAGATGCAGACCACTTGGGTTGGAATCTCAGTGTTGTCTCTTACTGACAAAAATCTTTTTAATTACCATGATGAAAACTGTTGGCTGCAAACTCAGTAGTAAGAAATAGAAATGTTTGTTCTTTGCTCAAAATGATATAAAGCTTTGTGAAGACGGAGTTATGAAGTTGCCTGAAAAATGGAAGAAGGTAATGGAACAAAACGGTGAATATGTTGTTCAATAAAGGTCTTGGTGAAAATGAAAAAAAAAAAAAAAAAGAAATGTTTACCTAGGTGGAAACTGCTACAGTGGTGGATTAGTACACCCACACAAGATCAGGTACATCTTAATCAATCTTATTTCCTCTTTTATTTTTCAATTGAAAGGATTTTTAAAAATCTATACCATCATCAAATTACTCAAAAGGAAGTGGGGGGAGGGTAGGTGGATCAGAGAGCAGAATTATAACCAATACTCGCAGCTAACTTCAGAATATCAAAAGGGCTAAAACGAAAACGCAGTGAGGAAGAATAGTGACACCTTGGTAAGGGATGACGGCCCATTACATGCACACGTCTTCTTTAAGGCACTAGCCTCCATAAGAACAGTATTTCCAACATACCACTTCAATGTACAAAGGGAAAAGAGGTCACAAAGGAATATCTAAATACCATCATCTTCAAGAGGTCCCCTTTGGTTTTCTCCTCCTTAGAAGCAGTGATACAGACCCAGTAGATAATTACATGCAATTACCTAAAGCAAACTGAATTAAAGAGCACCCATGCTGAGAACTTAGGTTTAGGTCATATACCCATCAGGTATCCTTTCCCAACTTTGAGCCCTAATTATGCGATGTTTCCATCACCCTCTGTCCCTCCTCTAAAGATGTGGCTTTTTTCCACCCTTGTGCCACTGTGTTAGCTTTAATATTTTCTAGACATAATCTAATAACAACCACTAATATTTAATTAGCCCTTCTTATGTGCAAGTAGGTGATGCCCACTGTGGTATGGGATCTGCTTTTCATCTGAAACATCAGTTTAACCTATAAACATGTACTGTATGTGTGACAAACTAGGCTAGGCACTGAAATGAACATAAAACAAACCAGATGTCAATTCTATTCCTTAATGCAACGTTTTGAAAAATGCTTACACTTATTCCTTGCTGAACATTATACTGGGAAGTGGGAAAAAGAAATGATGTTGAATAAAAGTAATGACAATTCATGTCTTGGAGGGTTCATCTTCTAGTGGTTGACTTATTTCCTGTCTGTAGAGAGCCTAAAGCCAGATGGAGAAGACACACACTACCAAGATGGCACAGTGCAGAAACTGACTGAGCAATTATTTTATACTGGATAACCAATGATGGAATCTCAGCTAGTGAGTATGTATGTATTCCGCCTACATGTGGTCATTACCATCATCAACAAATATTTATTGACTATTCCCTATACACCCAACCCCACTTTAAGAGCCAGAAATATGGTTTAATAATAAATTTACCCCAGGTCACGATGCATGTTTGCTGTAGGCTTGGGAAATTGTTGAGAATATGGGAGTATGATTGGGAAGCAGTGGGGATTATACCTCCACTCTCCCCAAAACTGTATCCACCCCTAGTGCTAGGTCATGCAACTTTTAACACCAAGTATTTGGGACTTATACCTCTTTTTTTTAACTGTGGCAAGACAGATATTATATAAAATTTATCATTTTAACCATTTTGGGGGTGTAGAATTCAGTGGCATTAAGTACATTCACATTACTGTGAAACTATACTTCCCTTTAAATCCTGCTTTCTTGCCAATGAGAAGATCAAGTCTGGGTGTTTCCTGACATATTTAAACAGACAATGCTAAAGCTCCAGCATCTCAATGTTTTATTGATACTATCCAATATAAACACACACACACACACACACACACACACACACACATACATACACCCTAGGTAGAGCAAAACAGGAGCAGCAACTACATTTTTTTAAATGTCAACTTTAATTGCTTGGTAACGCCTGCTGGAATGTGTGGGAGGTGGAATGGCAGCATGGATGCTCCAGATTTGTCATCCTTGGACTAGTCACTTTAGTGCAGGTTCAGAGCAACGGAACAGAGCTCAGACTCTGACAAGCACACAGCCATGGACAACAGCTTTGTGCAGCACCCGCACGACTTCTCAGACTCTTCGACCACTGCAGATATAAGCAGCTGGGCTGGCACCAGCTCTTTTCTAGGAACCACTCAGTTTCTCTTGATTCAGTTTAATTCGCTCAACGTTTAGCATATCCTTGCTATGTGCAAGAGACACTGTTCCAGATGCTGCAATGACTAAATGAAAAGTAGGGTAAGTTCCAATCCCCTAAAGCTTACAGTGTGGAGGGAGGTCAAGGCAGGTACTAGAATAACTATTATGTGAGGAAGGATATGGTACTTTCCACAGAGAGACAAAGAGAAGTGGAGGTATAAGGAAGTCAAGGTCACTTGTTACATTCAACTGAGATTGATCTGGGCTAAAAAAGATCAGAGGGTTGTGACAGAGAGGATCAGACAGGGGTGAGAGGTAGGGCAGACCCAGGTAGAAGGAGAAGTGTGATCTATGGCTCAGGGCAGAAAAGGACCTAGACTGAAGGCAGATTCACTAACACAAAGACAGGCGAGGTCTCAAGTGTCATAAGAAATTCTTAGCAAATATTTTTAGCCTTTATTTTTAAAGATATATAGAGGAAAGGTACAAACATGTTGGATCCAGAAAGATCTGGGTTCAAATCCTAACTTGCCACCTATTAGACTTACATGGGGGACCTCAGGTAAGTCTCTCAACTTCTCTGAATGTCACACCTACAAAATAGGGACAATAATGTCCACCTCAATGGACTGTGTGAAAGTTAACTGAGATGCAGTTTGTAGAGCAGCGAGCAAAGTATTCAGCATGCAGCAGGTACTAATACAGTTTGGTTCCCTTTTATTTAAAGGGCTTCTGAGGACTGCACTGGACCACAAAACTACATGGGTCAATATTTATTGAAATAAGCACAGTATTGTTGCTTTGAGGCAATTCAAAAGGAATTTAAGTCTTAGTTCCCACTCTCAAGGAATTCATCCAGTGGTGAACAAAAAGAAATGTATACCTTCAAGAGCCATAAGAAAAGAAATTACATTCATAGAACGGAACCCATAATATGAACATTACTTTAGAAACATACTCTCTGAGTGATTACACAACAATCGTTTGTGAAGGCTGAGAGCACCGGTGAAGCTACTGAAGAGATCTTCGTAAATCAGGGAAGGAGATATGAGACTCATAAATACTACACTCATAAATACTACAAACACATTTGCTATTTTATCCCTACTGTTTACTAGCTGTGTGACCTTACACAAATTGCTTAAATTCTCTGAATCTCTCCTTCGTCAACCATGAAGAGCAGATTGCATTCTCTCCTGTCTATCTCAATGGGTGTTGTGAGACTCAAAATAATGTATGTGGACAGGCCCTGCCAACCGCCAAGAGCCATATAAAGACAAGTCATCTTTATTACCATCACGTCAAAGAGCACAACAAAATCTCTCAGTTATTAAAATACAGGCCCCCTCCCTGTGCTTAGATTCGGACAAACAGAAAAACCAAGATGAAATTTTACCTGCCTATAAAACAAAACCTGCTTTATGAGAAAGTTTGAACCTGGCACTCACTCATTTCTTAAATTCTGGTTTTAATAGACGTTTCCTGGCCTAATTATTCACATTGACAGAGGTACTTGGGCTGCCCCTGCATGTGCAACATACACACACACACACACACACACACACACACACACACACACACTATGTTCTGCTTGATGACGTAAACAGCAAATTTTCCATTCCTTGTTTGTACAGCCAACAAAATTCTCTGACAAAAATAAAAATTCTTACTCTGGCTTTCTCTGTAAAAAGTTGCCTGAAATTCTCAACCACTGGAAAAATAAAAAGTTTCCCAACACTCAAAAACAGGCAATTAAAACTGAACTGAAAACAGTCTTCCTTTGACAGCTCTGTCTGTCTTCTGGAAAACCAGGTCCCAGTTACTAACATTGCCTCTCCCTCTTTTGCCCCAAATTAGATCTGGCAGTTAGTACTGGTGGCTTGCAACTTCTCCTGAGGATGGTCTAGTGGGTTTAAAAACAATTATTCTGTAAGCCAGGGCAAAGCCTGGCATAAATGCCAGTCCCTCTTTCCCCTGCAAAGTCCTCAGGAAGAACATGAGAGGCCATAGGGTACATGCTAAGCTGAGGAAATGGGTAAAATGGAGAGACTGTCCCCAGAGACTTTCGGGAGGTGACACACCACGTCTTCCTTCTGTGGCTGGTCAGGAGGAGTCCATGGGTCAGAGAAAAGCCACAGGGTCCTGTCCTGGCCCTTTATACCTATTCACTCTATCTCTGCATGGAAAGGCCCAGGTAAGAGGTTAAAGGAGGCAGGCTCAGGCCAGTCTGGCCACACCTGTGTTGTACACAGATGAACAATAATGAGGTTCCAGAAAGGAAGAGGCAGCTGGAACAGCACAGGGCGCAGGTGGCAGAAGGAGGCAGTGCTGCTTGGGATGAATGTGTGAGCTGGGCTTGTATCCGAGTGCTGCTTGTACTGACAGAGATGTAGGGCAAAATATATAACCTCTCAGTGCGTCAGTCTCCTGACCTGTAAAATGAGGATGGGTTGGACTTTTGTTAAGGATGAGCATTCACCAAATGGTAGTTGTAATTACCAGCGAGGTGAGCTTAACTACAGATACTGAAATGTGAAAGGTGCTGACAGCCTGGTGAGCTGGTTGTCTTGATGCAGGTGGGATTTCCTTCAAGTACTAACTCCGCAGGTATTAATTCGCAGAGGATTACACAAAATAATTAAGTTAAATGTAGGACGTCAACACAGTTTCATCTAACATGACCTTGTTGTCTGGTACTTCAATACCCTGAAATTCCCTTCTGAAAGGGAATTTAGGACCAATGAGGTCCTAGTTTTCCATTTATTTGACACTGTACCACTCGACACTAGTTATCTTTCCTTAATTTGAGAAAATCTGTGTTCTCTTGGTTTTCTGAAACTGCAGCCCACTGGTTCTCCTGTTACTTCTTTGACTGCTCCTTTGCCCTGAGTCAGCTCCCCGTTCATCTGGACCAGAAGGGAGGCAACCCTCATGGTGGCTGTTCTCTTTCGCTTTCTCAGCACTCTGTATCCCGCTTTTCACCTATGTCATCCACGTCTCTTCTAGTATTTCCCCCTCTGCTCTTCTACCCGTGTCTCCGCTTCAGAGAGTGAGACCCAACTTTTCCCAATATCCATGATACACCTCAAACTCAATTTGCCAAACAGATCTTTCCCTGCCAAACCCATGGCCCCTCTACCACCCTGTCTTGAGTAGTACCCGACCATCCTTCCAATCAACCAGCCTAGAAATCCAAAGTAAAAGCAGACAAGCCAGTGACAAACTCTCATCTGTGGAGAGTCTGTATAGCACAGCAGCTCGGTGTATCATGCTTGAGTAGGCTGCTCAGGTTCAAGTCCTGGCCCCACCACTAAGTAGCTGGAGGAAGTTATTTATTCTGTGTCTCAGTTTCCACATCTATAAAATAGGTATCACAATAGTCCCACAATATAGAGTGGTTAAGGATCAAATATGAGCATATATATATATATATATATATATATATATATATATACATATATATTTTAGAAAAGCACCTGGCACCAGCACTAAGCGTGTATTGGCCATGATTACAACTATGCTTCATGAATATAACAGGAAAACAGGAGTGAGTCAGGCTCAGCAGGCTTTGTAGGCAAATGTTTTGTGATCTTTAATCTACTTTCTACTAATGAATAAACCATGGCATTTGGCAGAAACAAAGCAATTAATTGGAACCCTATGTTGGCTACGATTAGCAATAAACCACGTCCTACTGTCCCGAATGGCAACCTGATAAACAGGATAGGTGTTTCCTCCTGGTCCATCCAAGCCAGAGGGTTCTGAAAGATCACCTGATGCAGTAGGCACCCAACCTGATGAGTACCCAAAACACCCCGAGAGCTTTTTTAAAAACATAGATTCCCAGGGCCCAGACTCTGAGATTCTGTTTTAGTAGGTCTGGGACGGGTCCCAGGAATATGGGATGCCATCCACGTTTGGGATCCACTGATTCAATCCATTATCTTTCTGTCAAAGATGATGAAACTAAGACTGAGCAGAATCAGCTCACCTCCCCTAAGTTTCAGAATCACTAAGAGGCAGAGCAAGGCTCACACATGTCACAGATGTCTCCTCCAGCAAAACCATCTCTAGAAAGTGAAACAAAGAAATGAATCTTACACTGAGGCTTAATCTCCAAAGGTGATTAAACATGAGCACGTCTGTGTCGAGGTCATTACGAGAACAGGGAGGTTCTGGTTAGGTTTCGTGGGTTCTTCCATTTGCAGAGACAAATGCCACTGACAGATGTTTCTGGCCTGTGAAGTCATTCAGTACCAATAGCATTTAAGGCCAGTGCAATGAAACAAACGCCTGTTTTTATACCTTTTTACACCAAGAAGTCTTTTGGGATCTTCTTGAGATTACATATTCTTCTGTATGTCCCAGAACAGCTTATCCAGAGCCCAGGAACTAAATTCCTGCCCAAGCTAAAGACATCTCCCTGGAGGTGTCAGTAAGGATGGGGAATATGATTTCCCAACCACTCACAACGAACCCCTCTAATGTTCGGAGAGCAGCTCATGGTCAGCAGTGGTTTTGGCAATCACAGCCCATAGAAACGGCACGTGTTGCCTTTGTGATTTGCACAGGCAGCAACAGAATCTGCAACAATGACCTCATGACTCTAGTGTCTACACCCTTGGCAGAGCCAGGGGTCGTTGCCAAAGATGCTCTAAGGGGGTCCCACTAGAAAGAGAAGACCCAAGCTTCACCCTTAAATGCCCAGGGTCTGACATGATCTTTGGCTCAAACAGCTAAGTTGTACTTGAAAAGTCTGGGAACCAGCAAGTTCAAGAGAGGCTCATAGGCACCCTGCCCTAAAAACCTAGATTAACAATCTATAGTTGTTTTGAAATGTGCAGCTCGTAGGTCAGTGCTGTACCCATACCTGACCTGAGATTGCAACAGAATAGGTGACATGAGAGTGATTCTACAAGTTGAGGGAGGACCTCATTCTCCTTTATTTCTACATGCTTCCTCCACTGCTCCAATAGATTTTCTTTTCTTTCTTTTTCCTTTTTTTACTTAAGACTTGGTCTGTGTGTTACAAAGCAGAAATCCTATGGAGGAGTGGTACTTTTAGCTTTTGCACATCCTCTTCTCAGAGGGAGTTGGATAAAAGAAAGAGGTAAGTAAGCTTGATGGCTCCAAGGGAAGAACAAGATTTGGAGCAGGAGGTAGATGGGTCACAGAAAATCTTCCCCAAACTTGATTTTGCCAAGGGCTGACGTGACTAGACCTGTTAATTGCTCTTAATTTTACCACATATAAAACTCGGCTGGGCCACGGTGCTTGACGAATGCAGATTCTAGACTCCAAAACTAGAAAATCTGATTCAGGTTTGGGGTGGGGCCCAAACCTGCGCTCTTACAGGCTCCCTGGCCATTTGAACACAGCCCGACCCCCTGCACAATGTGAGCAACAGAACTGGTGGACAGTTGTGCTGTTTCTAGCTTTGTGACCTTGAGTAGGTCACCTTAATGTGTCTGATTCTCCCTTCGTGTGTTGTAATACCTCTCTCATGTGGATACGTTGAGAATTATACAAGGTAGGTATGAATGTATTTTTAGAAATGTAAAGCAACATAAAATGTGAAACATAAATTATCATAATCCTTTTTTTTCATTTACTCATTTGTAACCTGTACTTAGAACATGCTGGCAAACTGCTTCTGAGGGATTCTGGATTCGAAACTTAAAGTTCCTGGAGGCCCAAATTAGAATACTGTGTAGTCTGAGCCAGTTTCTGGTGAAAATCAAATGGTCTCTAAATTTAATAAAGAGCAGCATGAATTTATGATACATTGAATTTTAAAGGAGTACCCATATTGTGTAAGATCAGCATAGGGGTGGATGGGGGATGCTTCAGATGAAAACATCCCACACACTTACAGAGCATATAATTCTCATTCTTACCGTACCAAACAATTTTCTCAGAACGGGGCCAAGATCCCAAATGAAAAACACATTCAATTTTGAAGCAATTTTTATAGTTCAAATAATTTCTTTAATTCTCCTCTCATTAATTATTAAGGAAAGTACCCACAAAATAGCATTTTTCTTTGCGAGTAGGAGAGTCTGTATTCAGTTCCTGCTGCTGTCCTGTGGGCAGTTGAATAGGGCTGCCCCTCCCCCTACCCACAGAGCTCAGGTGAGGTGCCCAGCAGGTAAAAGACCTGGTTTTACATTCTCATCCAAGTCAGACCTTCCACCTTCAGTGGAAAGTGAAACTGGTTCTGAATTCTAGAGGGCAACACACCGAAGTCAAATTTCCAAGAAATTACATAAATCTTCGCAACAAAGTTAATAGGGTGTGCCCAAAACTTTGTTCTTGAGTGAGGGTTTGAAAACCAGACACGATTTATCGTTTAAGTTTTCATAAATACAGAGAAATCCAGATGTGAAGTTGAGTTTAAATAGATGTCAACAGTAAGTTTAAAATGCTTTAAATTCTTTCTCCACTGTCAAAATGGGACATATTTTTCCCGGTTTTTCTTCTTTTTTTTTCAAAGGAAAAAATAGGTCATGGCCAGCCTTTGTTACAGATACGTAATTGCTGACAACCAAACCACAGCAATAGTCTCCCAAGAGTATGGAGGTCTCTTGTCTCCATACTGCCTTCATGGAGCTTACATTCCAGGAATCTTTGGGCTCTATCTGTGTGTAATATAAATTCAAACTCCTTTCCCTCCCATACAGGGCTCTGTACAACATGCCCCCGCCTTTCCCTACCATACAGGGCTCTGTACAACATGACCCCGACACTGGGCCACCTTTCCCTTTCCTAGCGCGCTCTAGCCCACAAAGGCTTTC
This sequence comes from Lipotes vexillifer, assembly GCF_000442215.2. Taxonomy (NCBI): domain Eukaryota; kingdom Metazoa; phylum Chordata; class Mammalia; order Artiodactyla; family Lipotidae; genus Lipotes; species Lipotes vexillifer. The sequence continues at coordinate 5,239 of NW_006791041.1, read as the reverse complement.
TCTCTGGCCTTAAACATACCAGGCTTGCACCAGTTGTCCCTTCCGCCTGGAATGCTTTCTCCCCTCATCTTTCCCGGGACTGCTCCTTTTTGACATTGGGATCTCCATTTACAGGTTGTATTTCTCACTGAGACCTTCCCTGAGTCTGATTACTCTTTATCACGAGGCCCTATTTAATTCTTTGCATAGGACTTATCTCCAGCTGATATCTCTCTTGAACATTTATATTTTTGCTAATTGTCTTCTTCCTCAAATGGAATGTAAGCTCCATAAAACAGGGATCTTGTCTGAATTGACCACTGTGGTATCCCCAGTGCCTAGAACCTTCCCTGGCACATAGTCAGCCCATCAATATTTACTGGACATATGAATACGGGAAACAGTGAGGTTGCATTAACTGGGCTTAGAGATATGTCACCCATAGACCCAATCAGTTTAAACTTCTATTCTCTTCTGGAGCTAATTTAGTTAAAACATAATTCAAACTTTTCATTTGTTTTTTTATAAAACTTAACATTAACCATATTATTATTAGAGAAGTGCTACTAAAGTCTGAAACATATCCCAACGACTGTAAGAGGTTTTGACTCAATGCATGACCATGAACTTGAACATATAAGACAGCAACATATGTCACCAGGCTTCAGTTTCATCACTGCCTAAATTACTCTCTGGGAATAAATTCAGAAGATTAATTCTTAAGCACATTATTGGCACAGTATATCCAGTGCTACCCCGATCATCTGAAAAGGTTTTATCTGAGTTATTTGGTAAGGGGATTAACTTGGATACTGGGGGAAACTCAAACATTAACTACCATTTAAATATCATTCTAGGTCTAGAAAAAGCAATCTGTTAAGTACAGGTTATGTCAAATTTTTGTTCAAGCCTTTAAATGAAGTTGCTCTCTTTCTAGGCCCAATTGGTAGATTCTAAATATAGTTCACAAGCTTATAAGGTCAGTGAGGAGCAACATGCATACTGGTGATGTGTGTGGCTATGCTGAGGATGAATTGAGCTTCAGCCATAAGCATCTACCAAGAAGTGAAGAGCAGCCATATTGGCTCATTTCTTGGCCACAGAGGTCTTTCTACTGCACAGGAGTAAACTGGTTTTGGACAAACATGCATTAGGAGTTGTTAGTACTTTAAAAGGATAATATAAAAACCAATAGTGGTGATCCAATAAATCAAATTCAAATCAGTATTTCTCCATTTTAATATGTTACCACACTTCCCATTAAGGATTAAGAGTCACAAATTTTATGATAATACACAAGACAGTAAGAAAGTGCTGTAAGCTACACTGCATAAATCAGCATGTCCTCAAAAATGTGGAACAGGAAAAATGAAATGTGCTGCCCTCTTTATCTGTCAACCAATTTCTGAGACCTTTGGCTCTTTATATAAATTTACTCTTTAAGACATGGACAAACCTCCTTGAGAGAATGGAATAGGGACATAAGCTTCCAAAGCCTAAGAAAGAAATACGATTTTCTGTTCATGTCCTAAGGCATACCAATATTCATAAAAGCCAATGGCATCTCTTCTCATTTTTATTTACCCACTAACGCCAGCCATTAAGTCCACAAAGTTTATAATCCTGAGGCCAGTGGGAGAAAAGCAGCACTTGGGGGGGAAAAAAACTTGGATAAGTTCAGAAGTATTATTTTAAATAATGGTTTTGCTTTTTCAGATTTCTACCTCACTAATTCTGGCTGTCAGTACTTAAAAGTGCCTTCTAGTCACTATTCAAATCCTTCCATGCAATGGTACACACAGCTGACCTATTCTTTATTCTGAATAAAGCTAAACCACTCTGTGGGCATTTCTTAAAGCACCGCAAGAGCAAGTTATTAGTAAGAATGTAAACAGAAACACACTACATCATATTTACCACAAATATGAACACTCTCAATGTGAGAGAGAATTTTTAAAATATCTCAAAATCACTATGCTTTTCAAACTGTGAAGAGTCCCTTTTTGTTTGGGTTTGGTTTAGGTTTTTTTCATTATCAAATAACACCATTTTTAGATTCATTATAGTTCAATGCAGTTAGAGTCACCCTAGGGTTTTTATTTTTCCTTCTCTCTCCCTCTGTCTCAGTCAGTGTGGAAAACAGCTCTCTTCCGTTAACTAGATCTCTGGGGAATAGATCCTTCCTTAACTGGCCTGCATGGGAGGGCAAACTTTCTAATTTTATAGCAAATACAAAATATTTGTGGGTGGGACATGCTCGTTGAGTTCATCTGGACCAGCTCCCATCCTAACTGCAGAACTCCTTTGACAGTACGTGTGCCATCGGTATCAATTCATTGTTATAACGCAAAGGACTTTCCCCAGTGACAATAATAAGAAACCAAGTGGAAGTTGTGTTAATGCCACATGAAATACAGATGACGGCTACTCCAAAACTCTGGAGCCAACCTTCTCCTTCCTCAAAAGCAAATTCTTTGATTTCCTTCCATTATCCTCGATGACTCTCTCTCACCCCCAAAGTAACCAAGAGAGATCCCACAACACGGAAAGAAGCCTGAGAAAAGAACATGAATTAGGCTCCCAACCGGAAAAAAATAAGGTCCATATTCCTCCATTTTATGTTACCACTCACTTTAGCAAAAGCTATGTATGATGTGATGGCTAAAAGGCAAAAGCATCAGTGTGGGAATGAGGTACCTGACCCTAAAGTGACCCCAATGATGCTACTTCCTCCTGTTCATGCCTTTCTGTGATCCCCTCCCCTTGAGGGCAGGCATGACCTGTAGACTTGCTCCTAACCAACAGAGCACAGCAAGGGCGATAGGATGTCACTCCCACGACTAATATATAGTGAGAGATTCTCCTTGTTGGCCTGATGAAGTCAGTTCCCATGTTGAGAAGTCCACATGGCAAAGAGCTGTGGGTGGACTCCCATTCAAAGCTAGTAAAGGCTGGGCCCTCAGTCTTACAGCCTCAAGGAAATAAATTGTACCAATGACCTGAGTGAGCGTGGAAGTGGATTCTTCCCTGGTCAAGCCTCCAGATGAGAACATAGCCTGGTGGACACCTTGAGCGCAGTCTTGTGAGTCTCTGAACAGAGGACCGAGCAAAGCTTTGCCCAGACTCTTGACCCATGGAAGCCGTGAGATAAGAAACGTGTGTTGTTTTAAGCTGCCAAGTTTGTGGTAATCAGTATGCAGAAACAGAAAACTAATTCACTGAGAGAAGAAATAAGTCCCTCTCTGCCCACCCTGCAAAGGAATCAGGGTCATTCTAAGTCTGGCTACAGAGCTCTTTGCTAACCCCCTTCCTGTGCAGATAATCCCAGGAAGAAACATTCAGACAGAGCTGGACAGAGCCAGCTGAGCGCCGTATCAACTTTTCCAAAGGATGACTATTAGCTTCTTAGATGTTCTGGGTCCTCCGACAGAAAGCTTATTAACCAGAGGAGCTTCTTAAGCAGACAATGAAAAATAAAGGGTATAGTGACATGTTCTAAAATCTTATTATACTATACAGGGAACTTCTAAGTAGCTTTACTTAAAATTCCTGGAAATGCAGAACAATGACATATAACCAATTTGTCTTTGTCTGCCTATAGCTCATGTTTTTGCAAATAAGTTTCCATTAAATCTCTATACCTGTTAGTTCTTAGCATAGTTCTGGAATAAAAGTCAATTATAAAAGAAAGAATGCCTAATGTGGCCTTCTGCTTTGAAGGTATTTTTACAGGGCTGTAAAACTTCCTGTGCTAATCTCTACCTATGTTAACTCAATTACATTTCTTAGACTTTCAGTAAGTTCTTTATAGCTTTTTTATAGGATGACAAGTTCAAAAATTAATCACATAAGGTTGCTTATATAAAACTATGCAAAAGGTATCTTTAGAATATGTAGCTCCTATAATAAGTGGAGCATAAATGGAAAAATTACAGCTAACGTCTGAGTTGAAATCAATTATAACTGTTAAATATATCCATTTTATGTTCAGGATTCCTCTCTTCCACTTGTTCAACGTCAGTGTCAAATATTTGGTTAATGACAAGGCTACTTAGCTGATATTTAGGATATTTAGTTCTTAGTTGAATTTTTACTACACATTATAATTAGATAGCTGATGTTAATGTTAACCCAATTCCTGATATTAATCATGGTACATGATACAGATTTAGATAACCTCTAAGAATCATTCTAGTGCTAATAGTTCATGATTAATCTTACTTTTTGAGTAATATTTATTCAGCATATGTATGTATTAAGAAGTAAAAACAGATATAATATCATCCATATAATGATGACAACAAGTTGCATTAAATGGAGCCAGAATTCAAATTTTGTGTTACTGCAGATGTTGAAGTTCCAGAAATTTCCAGAGGGACAAAGCATGGCAAAGGTCTGAGAGTACAGGTTGAGAGTCTTAGTTCAGTTGTGCTCAAGGCAAATCAAAAGTCTCAAGTCTGGGAATTCAATCAAGTTAGGGAATGTAACCATCAATCACTCAACAAATATTTATTGAGCATCTGCTATATATTGGCACAGTTTTAGTGCTGGGGTTACAGCAGCAAATAAGACTGACAAGGTTCCTGCTTGCATTCTAGTTGGGGGACAAAGAGTTAACAAGCAAGCCAACAACTGATCAAAGTAATTTCAGATAGTGGAAAGTTAATTCAAGTGAACATATTAGGGAGGTCCTACTCCTGGCCAGGCAGTGCTCTGCCACTAGAGATGCATCACTGAACAAAACACACATAGCTTCCCACCCTCATGGAGATCACACTCTACCAGGGGAGAGAAAGAAAAACACATCATAATAAGTAGGTAATTTATGCACTGTGTTAAAAGGTGATATACGCTATGTTAAAAAGAGAGAGAGGGACTTCCCTGGTGGCGCCTCGGTTAAGAATCCACCTGCCAGTGCAGGAGACATGGGTCCGATCCCTGGTCCAGGAAGATCCTACATGCTGTGGAACAACTAAACCCGTGCGCCACAACTACTGAGCCTCTGCTCTAGAGCCCGCGAGGCACAAGTACGGAAGCCCGCACGCCTAGAGCCTGTACTCCACAACTAGAGAAGCCACCGCAATGAGAAGCCCGTGCACCGCATCGAAGAGTAGCCCCCGCTCGCCGCAACTAGAGAAAGCCTGTGTGCAGCAGCGAAGACCCAACGCAGCCAAAAAATTAATTATTTTAAAAATATTAGGGCTTCCCTGGTGGCCCAGTGGTTGAGAGTCTGCCTGCCGATGCAGGGGACACGGGTTCG
>NW_006791040.1:0-228 GCF_000442215.2 Lipotes vexillifer | reverse complement strand
TTTGTTTATCTTCTCAAAGAACCAGCTTTTAGTTTTCTTGATCTTTGCTATTGTTTCCTTCATGTCTTTTTCATTTATTTCTGATCTGATTTTAATGATTTCTTTCCTTCTGCTAGCTTTGGGGGTGTTTTTGTTCTTCTTTCTCTAATTGCTTGAGGTGCAAGGTTAGGCTGTCTATTCGAGATGTTTCCTGCTTCTTAAGGTGGGCTTGTATTGCTATAAACTTCC
>NW_006791039.1:0-3254 GCF_000442215.2 Lipotes vexillifer | reverse complement strand
CGGACCCTCAAGCACTGCGCCACCAGGGAAGCCCTATGCTAATTTTTTTTAAGTCAAGATACTAATCTGCCAAGATTTAAGGCCAGACAGAAATCACCTAGCCAGTTTCCCAATTCTATGATTCTGTGATCTGTCAACTTCAAATAAGAAAAGACTAATATTTAAGAGTATTAAGTATTCAAGAAAAAACATGGCAAGTTAGCGTAGCAATCTATTTAACTATATTGTTTAAGTTTAGCACTATTCACATTAGTATTTCAATAATACCTAACCATTTGTAGATGTGTCTAATGGAAGAATACTTTCTCCTCTACCTTCAATAACATTAAGTATTTTTCTCCTGGGAGGAATCCATTTTATCTTGTTCTTTTGATTCTACCATCTAAACAAATAAACACATAAATGTATGTCTGCAAGCAAAAACAAACAAAAATCACATTTCTAGCTTTCCCTTTAGATGGTGCTTAACTAGTTAAAGAATTAGGACTGAGAAAAACAACATTTTCCACACAGAAGTCACTAGGTGTGGCTTCCAGATCCTTATTTAAGTATGAAAGTCTAAGTCCCATCCTCCTATGTTTCCCTTCTGTTAAACAATACAAAATACAAGTTCTATTCCCTAACAAAAAAAAATACCTAGGTTTCAACTTACCTGATTATGTTATTCTACAAGAATTTAACTTGAGAGCCAAGTTCTTCCAGTGTAGTCAAAGATATCAAGTTTTCAGAAGTTAGTGAGACCTCTAGCGGTAAATATGAAGTGGCTAAAGTATTTTCTGTATTTTTAAAAATTTCTCAATTCTCCCCATCATTTGAGTCATATAAAATAGCTAAAGCTCAGGAACTTCCTCACTACACTAACGCACTTAATGAGCTGCAAATAATGAAACAAAAATCTCAACTTAAGAGTTACTTACCAGAGAAAATAAAGCTTTATTTTTGATTGGGGAAGAAAAAACACATTCAACCAACCATGTTGCAGCTCACTGACTTCAATTTGGCCCCTATACAAACCTTAACAAAGTACCTTACACACAAAGTTTTTACTTAAACGTTGCATAAAAGACGGAAAGAATTTGATACTAATAAAAACATTATTTTAAAAACACAGATAATGGATAAATGGATAGATAGGTGATAAAGTTAACAGCAGAATCTAGATGATGGGTATTCACTGTAAAATTCCTTATATGTTGCTATGTGTCTGAAATTCTTCCTGCCAAAATTTTGGGGGAAGGGGGATGTACTGTACTTTTATTTTTAAAAGCCAGTAAGTTTGAAAATAGTTCCAAAAAATGAGTTAGCAAAACTTTTCTCAGCAAAGGTAGATACCCTGGAATAAATAGTATTATCTCAAAGTATACAAATTCCAAAAGACAACACATGGCACTGAACTTTTTTCTATAGCTAAATATATTTATATATACACATATATATAGTCAGCCTATAGTCATGCTTCATATTAAAATTTACATTTTCCATTCAACACGGTTTAAACTGATTTACAAGCAAAAACAACTATATTACAGTATCAATAACTGCATTCTGATCAAAAAACGCACACTCTCACTCAAATGTGATTAAGAGATTTAGGAACTATTATTTAACTCTTTCTCTGAAATTAATGTGGGCAACCCTCAACTTATAAACAGAGCAAAAATAAATATAAAGCTATCACAGCAGGAGAACCTCCGCCACTGTGAACCTGCGGGATATTCCATCCTTGGCTGAGTCCCTTCTGAAGGCCTCAGGATTGGCTTTCCTGTTTTCCTTTCCAGGGTCATCAAGTGCTTTTTCCATTCTGAGTTTTAAAGATAATCACACAATTTCCTCTAGTTTTCTTATTCCTGAAGCAAGCTCACAACTCAAGAATTTTTATCAATTTTTACTGCTTACAACAATAAAAAAGGGGAAGATTTCCTTCTTTCCTTCTTTTTTTCACATACAACTTAAGGACAGATAAAGATCATATAACTGATAATAATCGGCTCTCAGGGGCTTACAGAGAATTAGAGTAAGATTCCTCTAGATTTCCTAGGAAAACTGAGACAAGGATATCTGATATTTTATTGGAGAAGGTGTGTCTTGGGACTCTAGGGGAAGGAAAATAATTTGGGAAGGAAGGCTAGGAGACAAAACTGAAGAGTGTCTTTAAAACCAGACCAGTTGTCTTGGGGAGTATAGAAGAAGCTCTAAGAGTGTGCACTACTCACTTCCCTCCCTCTTCTCCTTGTCACCTGCCTATCCAATCCCATTGGCCACTTTGCAGTCCCACTAGGATAAATCCTACCTTGGATCAACCTTAAGGAGGGTAAAAGAAGTATACATTGGTTAATAGGTTATTAGCAACAGGGATGAGGTGCGTAGTTCAGCAGCAGCCTGTGAAGATAACATTAATTGGTGGCAGCAAGGAGAGAGGTCACTGGCCTATCCTCCTGCGACATGCTATGGGGTAGAAGGCACATGGTACATAAACTGGAAACTGCTTAATTATGTCCCAGATTATCCTATTTAATTGCTTTCCCATATAAGCATAATTTTTCAATTACATAGTTTATGCTATTTTATAAACTTTAATTCAGGTTCTACTCTAGGAAGAGTAAGTAATAAAATTTCAAGTGGAATGAATTAAGTATGATTTTAAAATATATCAAGAGCTTATTACTTCTTTTAATCAAACACTTGAAAATTAACTAAGCCAGATATTAAATTAGACAGCATACATAGCCAGTTTTTGCTGGCTGATAGGACCTGAATCTAAAAATCTAATGAACTTCTCTATTTCTAACTTCAAATATTTTTACTTATCAAATTTTGCTGGCTTAAAACATATGGACACCAAGGGGGGAAACTGGCGGGGCGGGGTGGTGGTGGTGTGATGAACTGGGAGATTGGGATTGACATATATATACACTAATATGTATAAAACAGATAACTAACAAGAACCTGCTGAATAAAAAAATAAATAAAATTCAAAAAAAAATTTTGCTGGCTTGGACTCTTTTTTTTTTTTACTGAAAATCATCTTTTTTCATTTATTTATTTATTTATTTATTTATGGCTGCTTTGGGTCTTCGTTGCTGCACGTGGGCTTTCTCTAGTTGCGGTGAGTGGGGGCTGCTCTTTGCTGTGGTACGCGGGCTGCTCATTGCAGTGGCTTCTCTTGTTGCAGAGCAAGGACTCTAGGCTCGCAGGCTTCAGTAGTTGTGGCTTGCAGGCTCTAGAGTGCAGGCTCAGTAGTTGTGGCGCACGGG
>NW_006791038.1:0-2235 GCF_000442215.2 Lipotes vexillifer | reverse complement strand
CTGTGCTCCGCAACGGGAGAGGCCACAACAGTCAGAGGCCCGCGTACCGCAAAAAAAAAAAAAGGAATTTGACCTCTTGGAAAAATCTAGAGGCTATTTGTGAGGAAGCAGTAGAACTGTAATATGACAGGTAAACAGCAAGAGGCAAACAAAGCTTCCATTGGGGTCTCCTAAACCTGGATGTGAAGGAGAATGGAGCCTGACAGATGGGTAGACACGTTGGGGTAGATTTCAAGCTCTGTTGGACTGAAGACTGAAAACCTAAGAAAGAACTCATCTGTGGGTAATCCACTTTGAATAAAAACAAGAAATACCTGAATTTACAAAAGGCTTTTTTATCTTTCCAAAGGATCCATTAAGTAGCAGAACACCCAATTATATACTTAGAACTTAATATACTTTCTGTGGGACTTCACTGAGTTCAAAAGGCTTTCATATCTGGTCTCATCTGAGCCTTACAACTTTGTGATTCTTTGGGGATATTGTTATGCTGAACAGAAGATGAGAAAACTGAGGCCCAGAGAAATAAATGACTTTTTAACAAACAGAGAGCTCAAGAAAAATCCAGGCCTTCTGCCTTCCATGAATCAGATGCTGAGATGCTCTTTTTCCCGAACCACACTGTTTTCTTCCGCTAGTACCACCAACGCCATCCTCAATGGGGGTGTTAGCATGTGCCAGTACTGGGACACTAGATTTATTCTATATAACATCTCTATGAAATGCGAACCACTTACAGCCATAGCATAAAAGGAAAAACAGAGGATAGAGAAGTGAATGGTCTTGCTCAAGGCCTTACAGTTTTTAGGGGACAGAGGTAGGACTCAAACTCAGGTCTGAGACCTGACTCTAGAGCTTTAATGATTAGGTAATATTGCTTCTCTGCTCTCTCAGGCTTTTGCATAAATGAAGCTTAATCACAGAATAATACTATGTTCAAAGTAAAATACTTGGTAGGCAATACTCCCTTATATTTTCCCACACTGCTAAACAGTATATATACTTTGGTTAACACCTCATAAACAAAAGTCTCCCAAACCCCAATCATTGTGAAAAATATCACAAACCACATCAGAAAGGATGATTTGGGCTTCCATACCACTGTCTCCACCTATGTTCCGTGAAAGGGGGTGAAATTGAACAGGATCCCCAGAACCCAGGGCAGCGAGGTATCCCACTGCTGACCTATGCACATTTTCCATGGCGGCCACTTCAGCCAGCGCAGCAAGGCTGAAGAACGCAGACATGGCTGGCATTTCCGGGGTGCTGCTCCGCGTCTCCGTGGCCTCCCGGTTGTGTGAGCATTCGTCATTGCAGCCTGTCTCGGTCACCTTAGCAAGACTCCTCTGCAGTTGTTCCTTTGGTTTGTCATCTGTAACGAAAGGGAAATTCATCACGAGAGGGATCGCTCTGTCCTCTCCAGAGAAGGAACACACAGAAAGCTCAGTGTCAGACAATGTGAAATGAGCTAATGTGCTTTACTGTTCACTTCTGTCATCCACCGAATATTAAAGCTTTTACAGAATCTCTTCTTCCATGGGAATAAAACTCTTTTATTAAGCTCAACTGCAACCATGGGCAGCACCATGCCCTGAAGCTGAGCGGAGGAGCTGTGTTTTACCCAAGAACAAAGAATAGGTCAATCTTAGAAAAAGAGGGAAAAATGGGCCGTGGCCAAGATAAAACTTCTGCAGAGGGGCCAGTGGATGCTGTAAAATGGCCCTTAAAAACTCAACTGACCAAACATTCTTGATGAAGCTACAGCATGCCCTACTATGCACCTTGGGCATTCAGTATGCTGTGTTACCTACACTTGGGATAGCCTAAACTAATCCCAATGAGATTAATCAGTTCCAGTGAGATCCTAAACTGTTACCTTTGTTCTGAAGACCTACTGAAAGGAAGCAAAGGGCCCTCTGGTATTTATGAAGAGGTGGCTGGAATGCTATGTCAATACATTTGTTGGAAATAAGAACACTTTATACAGTCATTAGAGAGGAAGAGGAGTAATCTTTACCATGGTTTTTATGTATGTATGTATGTATGTATGTATGTATGTATGTATGTATGGCTGTGTTGGGTCTTCGTTTCCATGCAAGGGCTTTCTCTAGTTGTGGTGAGCGGGGGCCACTCTTCATCGCGCTGCGCGGGCCTCTCACTGTCGTGGCCTCTTTTGTTGCGGAGCACAAGCTCCAGACGCGCAGGCTCAGTAGTTGTGGCTCACGGGCCTAGTTG
>NW_006791036.1:130042-140629 GCF_000442215.2 Lipotes vexillifer | reverse complement strand
TACAGGGAATCACAACTCACTGGGAGCAGAAAGTCCTGGATCCAGGAAGGAGTAGAAAAATTTACATTGTACTTGATGCAACACTGGAAGCTATGTGTGACAAGCTTCAGAGCCCAAAACTCCTAGCCGCCTAGTCTTCGGGGAGCCCACACACTTCTGTGAGCTTTACCTTCTGGGGTCCTAACAGGTTCTCATGGTGAAGATCCAAGAAAAATTCCTCATGCTTCTGGCATGAGGGGGACATAAACCCTTTTGAAATACACCTAGGAAAAAGTAACCATTTTGAAACACAGGCCCAGATGTTTCTGTTCTGTGTACTTTCCTAAACCAACTACCTTGGATGAAGGGAAAATCCTAACTCCAGCTCCCTCCAGAGTTCCTATGTCACATAACAGGGGATAAAAGCTGAGTAGCATTTGTAAAGGCAATAGCCCAGGGGCACAGAGCCACTAAAACATGGACAGCTAATCAGAGGATTATAGAACACTTCCCGGACACCTTACCACTGCATCAACAAGGTTCCAATATAATACCTGCTGAAAGAACTGCAAGGCTTAGACTACTTATGAAGGCGTTCCTAGGGAAAACCAAAGACAACAAGAACACTCAAGGAAACTGAAATCTCAGGTGCCTACAGTAAGAGCAAACAGTAAACATGACATAACTCTTATGCAGATAAACACAAACTCTCATGCTAAAAGCCCTTTAAAACGGTTCCTATTTTCCAATACATTAAGTCCAGCCTTCAATGAAAAATTATAAGATATGCTAAAAGGCAGAAAAGCACAGTCTGATTAAACAAAGCAAGTAAATTAACCACACTCATATATAGGAGAGAATCTGGAATATCAGACTAGGATTTTAGAATACTTATGATTCATGCACTAGGCCTCTAATGGAAAAAGTGAACAACATGCAAGAATAGTAGGTAATGTACATAGAGAGACGGAAACTGTAGGAAAGCATCAAAAGGAAATGTGAGAAATCAAAAACATCGTAATTGACATGAAGAATGCCACTGATAGGCTCACCAGTAGACTGCGCATGGCCAAGGAAAGACTCAGTGAAATTAAAGATATACATTGATAGAAACTCCTCAAACTAAAAAGCAAAGAGAAAACAAAATAATTTTTAAAAAAGAAAAGAGTACCCAAGGATTGTGGAACAATTACAAGAGATGTAACATATGCATAGTGGGAATAATCTGAGAAGAAACAGAGAAAGAAGCAGAATTCTCAAGGTAATAATGACTGAGAATTTCCCCAAATTAATGACAGACACTAAACCACAGATCTAGGAACCTCGGAGATCACCAAGCAGGCTAAATAGAAAAAAAAATCTACACCTAGGCATATCATACTCAAACTGCAGGAAATCAAACAAAAAGAGAATCCTTGAGATGAGCTAGAGAAAAAAAGAACTTACTATAGAGGAAAAAGGGTAACAATTACCAAGATTTCTCTTCACAAACGACGCTATCAAGAAAAGACTACAGTTAAATTTTTAAAGCATTGAAATGAAAAAACCCAACAACAACAACAAAAACACTACCACCAACCTAGAATTCTGTAGCCAGGGGGAGAAAATCCTTCAACAGTAATGAGAAATGAAGACTTTCTCTGACCGACAAAAACTGATGGAAATTTGTCACGCAGATCTACTTTGCAAGAAATGTTAAAAGAAGTTCTTCTGGGAAAAGGAATATGATATAGGTCAGCAGCTTTGGCCGACATAAAGAAATGGAGTACCACAAGGATTAAATGAAGATAAAATAAAGCTTTTTATTTTTATTATTTTCAACTGATCAAAAAAGATAACTATTTCTTCATAATAATAATATAACAGCAATGCATCCAGTGATTATACATTACGGATAAGAGAAATAAATGGCAGAAATGGTATACTTCCACTGTTACGAGATACTTGCACTAACCGTGAAGCAGGATGGTGTTATGTGAAAGAGGACTTGAATACATTGGAAATGTGTAACGCAAATGCTACAGAAACCACTAGAAATTTTTCAAAACTATAACTGATATGCTAAAGAGGACAGAAAATGTAATAACATTAAATCTTGAATTAAAACTAGAGAAGGCAGAAAAAGAGCAGGGGATTAAAAAAGAAACAAAGAGTAAGCTCAATGAGTAGAAAACAGTTACAAATATGGTCAATGTTAAATCCAACTGTATCAATAATCCCTTTTAATGTGAATGGTCTAAATATACCAATTAAAAGGTAGATATTGATAAAAAGAATGAAAACAAAGGAGACCTAACCCTATGCTGTTTATAAGAAACCCACTTTAAATATAAAGACATGAAATGATTAAAAGTAGAGGGATGGATACAACAGCCAGTCATGGAAGCAACCTAAATGCCCATCAACAGATGAATGGATAAAACAGATGTGGTACATATATACAATGGAGTATTACTCCGCCATAAAAAGGAACAAAATTGGGTCATTTGTAGAGACGTGGATGGACCTAGAGTCTATCATGCAAAGGGAAGTAAGTCAGAAAGAGAAAAACAAATATCGTATATTAATGCATACATGTGGAATCTAGAAAAATGGTACAGTTGAACTGGTCTGCAAGGCACAAATAGAGACACAGATGTAGAGAACAAACGTTTGGACACCAAGAGGGGCAAAGCAGGGGTGGGATGAATGGGGAGATTGGGATAGACATATATACACCAATATGTACAAAATAGATACCTAATAAGAACCTGCTATATAAAAAAATAAAATAAAATTCAAAACAAAAAAAGTAAAGGGATGGAGAAAACTCTATCATGCTAATATGAGTGAAAAAAAACAACATCTGCTCTAGCTATATTTATTTCAGACAAAACAGTATTCACAACAAGAAAGTCAGGAATAAAGATGGGCATTACTTAATGATTAAGTGGCCAATTCTCAAAGAAATCATGGCAACCCTTAATGTGTATGCACCAAAAAATTCTGTTAAGATACACGAGGCAAACACTGATGTGACTAATCTACTCTTATAGAACAAGATGTCAACACATCTCTTTTCATAATTGACAAATCCACTAGGCAGAAAATCAGTAAGGTGCAGTTGAACTGAAATGCAACAACAATTAACTAGATCTAAATGACATTCATAGAATACTTAACAACAGCAGAAAGCACATTATTTTCAAGTCCACATGGAACATACACCAAGACAGATCACATTCTATGCCATAAAACACACATCATCAAATTTAAAAGAATATAAATGATACAAAGAATGATCTCATTCTGTGATGGAAATAAACTAGAAATTGATAACAAAAAAATAGCAAGAAAATCAAGGGTATGTGGAGATTAAACAATATACTTCTATATAACACATGGGCCAAAGAGAAAATCTAATGAGAAATTTTAAAATATGTTTAAATAAATGAAAACAAAATTACAACTTATCAAAAGTTGTGCCATATAACGCAAGCAAAAAAAAAAAAAAAAAAAAAAAAAAAAAAAAAAAAAAAAAAAGTTGTGCCATATAGCAAAACCAGTACTTAAAGGGACATGTATAGCATTGAACGACTATACTAGAAAAATCTAAAATCAATAATTTAAGCTTCTACCTTAGTAAACTGGTGAAAGAAGAGAAAAAAAGCAGAGGAAAAAGAAATAATAAATCAAAGCAGAAACCAATGACACTGAAGAAAGGGGAAAAAAGAGAGAAAAACAACAAAACCAGAAACTGTTTCTTTGAACATATCCAAAAGAAAAAACAAGATAACAGTCTAAGCAGGCTACTCAAGGAAAATAAAAAGAGAGAAAACACCAATTAAATCGCTAATAGCAGAAATGAAGGAAGGGCCATCACTACTGATTCCAGAGATACTAAAAGGATAATAAATGAATATTATAAACAACTCTATGTCTACAAATTTGAAAAGTTAAATCGACAAATTGCTTGAAGATACAATTTCCCAAAACTATACAAGGATAAACAGATAATCAGAATAGGTCTGTATCTATTAAAGAAATTTAATCAATAGTTAATAAGCTTCCAATAAAGAGAGCACCAGGCCCAGGTGATTCCACTGATGAATTCTAACAAAAATTTAAGGAAGACATGAAAACAATTCTCTACAATCTCTTCCAGAAAACAGAAGCAGAGGGGACACTTCCTAATTCATTCCATGAGGCATCACTCTAATGTCAAAACCAGAAAAAGAAATTAAAAGGAAGGAGAATTGACCACCAATATCTCTCATGAACACAGATGCAAATTCCCCAACAAAATATAAGCAAAACAAAACTAACAATGTATAAAAGGAATTATATACCACAACTAAGTGGACTTTATTTCAGGTGTGCAACATTTGAAAATCAGTAATGATAACTCATCATATCACTAGGCTAAAGAAAATAATCACATGATCATATCAAAAGAAGAAAAAAATTTTAATAAAATCCAATATCCATTCATCATAAACTTTCCCAGCAAACTAGAAGTAGAGAGGCATTGGCTCAGCTTCATATACTGAATAGAACATCTTAAAAAAAAAAAAAAAAGGTAAAACAACCTACTTCATACTGAGAACATAGAGGCTCTCACTCTAAGATCAGGAACAAGGCTAAGATATCCCTTCTCACCATGCCTATTCAACACTGTACTGGAAGTCCTAGCCAATGCAATAAGATAAGAGAAGGAAGCAAAAGATATACAGATTTGAAAGGAAAAAATAAACCTGTTTTTGCTCACAGATGACCTAATTGTCTATGTAGGAAATCTCAAATAATCAACAACAAGAAAACTCCTGGTATCAGTAAGCCAAGGTTAATATTCAACCGTCAATTGTTTTCCAATAAACAAACTGAACTTGCAATTGAAAAACCTAATGCCATTTACATTACCACCAAAAAAAGATCGATTATAAATAATTTTTAGAGAAATATGTATAAGATTTATATGAGAAATACAAATGTCACTGAAAAAAATTAAAGAAGATCTAAATAAATAGAGAAACACTCCATGTTCATGGATAGGAGGATGCAAGATTGTTGAGATGTCAGTTACTCCCAACTTGATTTATATACTCAATACAATTCTGCTCAAAACTGCAGCAAGTTATTTTGTAGATACCAACAAACAATCTAAAGTTTATATAAAAAATGAAAAGATCCATAATAACCAACTCAAATCAATACCGAAGAAGATCAAAGTCAGATAACGGATATTACTGGATTTCAAAACGGACTTTAAAGCTACAATAATCAAGACCACATACTATTAGCAAAAGAAGAGACAAATAGACCAAGGCACAGAATAGAAAACCTAGAAACAGACCCCTCATACAGTCAACTGATCTTTAACAAAGGAGCAAAGGCAATTCAATAGAGAAAGGAGTCTTTTAACTCACACTGCTGGGACAACTAGACATCCACATACAACAAAAAAGAATGCTGATACAGACTTTACATGTTGCAAAATAATTAACTCAAAATGGATCACAGACCTAAATGGAAAACTCAAAATTAAAAAAAATCCAGGGACTCCCCTCATGGTCCAATGGTTAAGACTGCACTTCCACTGCAGGGGGCATGGGCTTGATCCCCGGTCAGGGAACTAAGATCCTGCCTGCCATGAGGAGTGGGAAAAACAAAAACAAAAAAAAACAGAAGGTAATATAGGAGAAAATCTTGGGTTGGGCAATGAGATTTTAGACACAACACCAAAAGCACAATCCATGAAAGAGAAAAATGATAAGATGAACTTCATTAAAATTAAAAACTTCTACTCTGTAAAAGGTACTATTAAGAGAATGAAAAGACAAGCCGCAGACTGGGAAAAAATAATTGTAAGACATATCTGCTAATAAACGTGAATCAAAAATATACAATGAGCTCTTAAAAACTCAACAATGAGAGAACAAAAAAGTCAATGTAACAGTGGTTAAAAGAGCTGAACAGATGTCTCACCAAAAATATACACAGATGGCAAATAGCATATGAAAAGATGATCAACGTCACATGTCTTCAGGGAATTTGGGGTTAAAACA
Organism: Lipotes vexillifer; assembly: GCF_000442215.2. NCBI lineage: Eukaryota > Metazoa > Chordata > Mammalia > Artiodactyla > Lipotidae > Lipotes > Lipotes vexillifer. Next base: position 134,606 of record NW_006791036.1, on the reverse strand, counting down.
ACAATGAGATACCTATTAATATGGCTAAAACAAAAACAAACACCTGACAATACCAAATGCTGGCAAGGATGGGGACCAACAGGACCTCTCATTCAGTGCTAAAGGGAATGCAAAGTGATAGAGACACACTGGAAACTGTCTGGAAGTTTCTTTTATGCTAAACATAATCTTATCATATGATCTAGCAATTAAACGCGTAGGTGTTTACTCAAAAGAGTTGAAAACTTACGTCCATCCAAAAGCCTTCAAACAAATGTTAATAGTACACTAATTCACAGTTGCCAAAAACTGAAATCAACCAAGATGACCTTCAGCAGATGAATGGGTAAACTAAGTGTGGTAGTCCACATGATGGAATGCTATTCAGCCATGAAAAGAAAGGACATTTCAAACCACAAACAGATATAGAGAAACTTAAATGTATATTGATTAGCAAAAGAGCTAGTTTATAAGCCTATATATTGAGTTATTTGTAGTGAGGTGGATGGACCTAGAGTCTGTCATACAGAGTGAAGTAACTCAGAAAGAGAAAAACAAATACCGTACGCTAACACATGCATCTGGAATCTAAGTAAAAAAAAATGGTCATGAAGAACCTAGGGGCAAGATGGGAATAAAGATGCAGACCTACTAGAGAATGGACCTGAGGATATGGGGCGGGGGAAGGGTAAGCTGGGACAAAGTGAGAGAGTGGCATGGACATATATACACTACCAAATGTAAAACAGATAGCTTGTGGGAAGCAGTCGCATAACACAGGGAGATCAGCTCGGTGCTTTGTGACCACCTAGAGGGGTGGGACAGGGAGGGTGGGAGGGAGGGAGACACAAGAGAGAAGAAATATGGGGATATATGTATAACTGATTCACTCTGTTATAAAGCAGAAACTAACACACCACTGTAAAGCAATTATACTCCAATAAAGATGTTAAATAAATAAATAAATAAATGAAAAGCCTACATACTGTAGGATTCCATCAACATTATATTCTGGAAAAGGAAAAACTCTAGAGAGAGTAAAAAGTTCAGAGTTGTCAGGGGCTCAAAGTGAGGTTTTGAGGGATGGACACGTGGAGCACGGGAGATTTTTAGGGCAGTGAAACTCTTCTGCATGATGCTCTGTTGGTGAGTAGATGACGTCATGCCCTTGTCAACCACTATAGAAGTGTAAAGCACAAAAAGTGAAATGTGTTATAAACAGTGGACAATAGTCAATAATAATGTATCACTATTAGTTGATCAATTATAACAAATGAACTTGTATCCACTGAACCAATACAAGATGTTAATAATCGGAGAAACTAACTGGAAGAAGAGAGTGGCTGTATGGGAACTCTTTGCACTATCTGCTAAATATTCTGTAGTCCTGAATCTGTTCTTTAAAAAAGTCTATTAATTTAAAAACTGGAAAAAAACCTGGACAAGAACACATAGCCAGTACAGAGCTATATACAACAATAGCAAATAAATAAGTCATGAGTAATGAAAAGCAAAAGATAACAATGCTAATAATTCGATCCTCTAATTAAAAATCTAAGGGAAAGGCACAGAAAATAGTCAGATATATAAAGAACTTCAGAAACCTGGTGGAAAAAAAGATCACCACAGCAAAATCAAGCGACTGGCCTGAAACAATCAATAATTACTTAGATCATGTTAATCGAAAATACACCAAAGACAAAAGCAACAATATAAAAAACATACCTAGAAGGAAACCATACAAAAATGTATATAATCTACATGGAGGCAACAAAAAGAATTTCCCAATAGACTTAGGAAAAAGAAGTCTCAACCAGAATAGTATGTTATGTGTATTCATGAGGAACAGATATTGTAAGAATATCGATTTTCCTTAATTCTTTTACAGATTTAGTACCTTATCCATAGCAGCTGATGACAATCAAACATGGGCTACTGTTTCCTGTACCCAAAATCAACCATGGAAAAATTATAGAAGAAATAAAGAAAAAACATTAACAAAAGCAAAAACACAAAACTAAATAATCCCTGAGGGACAATAAGTCTTCACTGAACAAGAACCTGAGTGTGGGCAGGTAGAAGGATGCCCTGAAATTGAGACAGGTCTGTAGCCTGCAAGAGAGGCAGATGACAGGACTGACTGGAGGAAAGCCTTTAAACTTGACCCCTGGATTCTTCCACTGTGCTCTGGGACCATGACTCTCCACTGCTTCACTGAAGGAATCTGAGGCAGTATTTCAGAGCTCACGGGCCAGGATGGCACCAAAGGTTGGTGTTGTTTGAGACAGAATGAGTCCAGAGGCTGTGCAATAACCACATGAAACCTCTTTAGAGGATCAGGACTCACCTTTTTAAAAAATTAATATTATGGTCAAACATAAGGAATGGAAAGAATGAATCACACTTAACAAGGGTAGGTGTTCTTTCATGAAAAAATGCATATACACACACACTTGTTAGAGATATAAATCTATTTCTTAGTATGAATGAGGGTCTAAAAATAAAAGTGACCACACTGGACTGAGCAATGTGAGATAATATAAAAGAGCTAGGTCTCACAAAATCCTGTAGCTTAGCCTCTTCTCCTCAGAAAGTAGATCTTTTAGAGTAGAAGGTTCCCCAAAGTCTAAGTATGGCTGGTGAACAAACGCTATGGGCCAGTGTGCCTTTTCTTTTACAGCCCACCATGTGTCCTGGGACCCCGCCTTATACTGCAACTTTCCCGTCTGGTATGTAGCCTGGGACTCATCCATTTTCTGCAAGGTTTGCAGGGAAACAGCTCAGAGCTTTCAGAGAGTTAGTATTTCCCTGGAAGTCTTTAAAGAAGCAGCCAAGAGGAGGACACCCTACTCCATGCCTCCACCTTGAGGAATGACGCAACAACCCACCCCAGAATACAGGAACCCGCACAGAGCCCCGCACCCGCTTTCGCTCCTGGGAAACCCAGGGCAGAGCTGTCACCATGAGGTACTGACTGACTTGCACCTCCAGGATCTCAGGTCTCTGGAGGGGAGAGGAGACGCTGAGAGTGAAAGGAGGACGCTTAGTTAGAATTGCAGGAACGTGCCTCCCTAGAGCAAAGGAGACATCATAGAACCCCTGCTCCAATCCGACACGTGCTAAGAGGCTAGCGGCAAAACTGTTAAGCCCAACGCACCGTCAGTTTTGCCTCGGGGTCTCAGGGAATGAAGACGTTGATCTGAGGCTGGTGGTCTCAGATCAACAGAGGAAAACATCCCAGGCTTTATTTGGCGTCGAGAGGAGACTGAGCGAGGACTGAAGGCACGCTCAACCCGGCACACACACACTTGCTGTCCCTGCGGTCCACCCTGGGAGGTCCGGGGCAGGGCTGTCAAACTTCGGCGGGGGGGCCGGGGAGGGGGGGGCGGCTTGGCCTGGTGGGGGTGGCAACGTGAGCGACGACTGAAAACCCTAACAAAGCGGGTGGCAACATGAGCGATGACTGAATCTAAGTGTATGAATGATATTGCGGAAACGCAACGCTGGCTGACTGTGGATCTGAGGCTCGTAAGCAACACAAGCCTGGCTCTGGGAGAGGCGGCGGCGGGGCGGGGCACGTCTGATTTTCTGTTTCGTGCAGCCAGCTGAAGGCTAAGTGCAGCTCTAGATGGCGTGAAGCATGCCTGCATCCGCGAGCAAAGGAACTAGCTCCTTGGGACTCACTGAAGTATAAAAGTTTATAATTTTACAGCAGTTGAAATACTGACATCAATATTAAACCCATCAAACCCTGCTCCTGCGGTCACCTCTGGAAGGCCCCAGCAGGGGTGGCCTGTTAAGGCTCTCCCTCATTTCCTCCTGGGGTGGGGGGTGGGGTTTAGGGAGGGAAGGCCATTGGTGGAAGGAGTTTAGCTTCAGAGCGGTAAAGGGGAGGATGGCCGGGCCCTGCCAGCAGTTGACAGGATGATCCTAAATGTGAACTGAGAGGATTACAGAGGGGACCACACAGAGCCTAGGCCTGCCAGCCCAAGGCACACTGACCTCTGCAGGGGTCTCAGGGGACAGGCTGATCAGAAAAGGAGCCCTTTGGGTCCTAGTGCAGTGACCTCAGAGAAAACTGCAGAGGTGGCCTTGGTTAAAGCCAGGGAGGAATCTCCCCGCTGAAGGTGCTCACAGCATCTTCTTGTCCCTCCCCCAGGTGCCCTCGTTGCCTGCCTTCCTGCCCACACTCCCGCCTGCTGGCCCTGACCTGTGTCATCATGCCTCGGGGCCGGAAGAGCAAGCGCTGTGCCCGCGGGAAACACAGTCAGGCCCGGAGTGAGGCTCAGCGTCTCCAAGACGCTCAGGCCCCTGCAGCAGAGGAAGAAGAGTCTCTCTCCTCCCCCACCCCTCCTCTTGGTGATAATCTCCAGAGCTCCCCTGCTGCTGGGTCAGGTAGAAGATCCCAGGGGTCTCAGAGAGCCCCATCCACTACCACTATCTCTGCAGGTGTTTCATGCACAAGATCTGATGAAGGTGCCAAGAGCCAAGATGAAGAAAAACCAAGCACCTCTCAGGCATCACTCAGCACTGATTTTTCCTGCAGAAACGTTGCAGACCAGAAGGCAATTCTGTTAGTGCAATT
>NW_006791036.1:109531-130032 GCF_000442215.2 Lipotes vexillifer | reverse complement strand
TTCCTGCTGTGCAAGTATAACATGAGAGAGCCCATTACAAAGGAGGGTATGCTGAAGCATGTCATCAAAAAGTACAAGGAGCAGTTCCATGAGATCCTCAGGAGAGCCTCTGAGCTGATGGTGCTGGCCTTTGGCATTGATGTGAAGGAAGTCGATCCCACCAGGCACTGCTATGCCCTTGTCAGCAAATTTCAGCGCACCAGTGATGACAGGATGAGGGGTGAGGAGATCATGCCCAAGACCGGCCTCCTTATGACAGTCCTCTGTGTGATCTTCATGAAGGGCAACTGCGCCACTGAGGAGGATATCTGGGAAGTGCTCAATGTGATGGGGATATATGCTGGAAAGAAGCACTTCATCCATGGGGAGCCCAAGAAGCTCATCACCAAAGATTTGGTGCAGGAAGGGTACCTGGAGTACCTCCAGGTGGCCAACAGTGATCCTCCACGCTATGAGTTCCTGTGGGGCCCGAGAGACCACGCTGAAACCAGCAAGATGAAAGTCTTTGAATTCTTGGCCAAGGTTCATGATACGGTCCCCAGTGCCTTCCCACTCTTGTATCAAGAGGCTTTGAGAGATGAGGAAGAGAGAGCCCAAGCCAGATTTGCAGCTATGCTTCTCACTGGTGCCGTGGCCAGTCTGCGTTCCGGGGCCGACTTCCAGGGCAGCTTCTCCCACCTGTAGTGAAATCTGAAGCACCTTCCTGCAGTAGTGTAGGGGCTGAGGTGGTGTTGGAGGGATCACAGTGAATAGCATATTAGAATAACTTACAGATTTATGTTTTGTTGTTGAAGGTTTTCAAATATTGCTTCTTCTTTAAAAAAGTTTAATTAGCTTCAGAATCTAAGTACATGAATGATATTGGTTACATACTTAATGCTGTTTATGAAGTTTAAGAGTAATAGTTTTGCCATTTTATTAAACAAATAGGGTAACCTTCCATCTTTTTTAGTGACCTGGAACAAGAAAAGATAGCATTGTAATAGGCATTTCCTTAGAAATGAGAAAGAAATTAGCAGTAAAATAGTTGGGATCAAAAAATAGAGAAAAATGTAAAAGATGGTCAATTCTTGGTTTCCCTTATTCCTTGTATTTTGCTGTTCTGTAAAATAAAAGTTATACACCTGAACTTGCTTCGTTTATTCAATAATATAGGAGAAATAAAATCATAATAAATTGTTCACTTTTTTTCCCCTCAAACATTAATTGAGCATCTGCTCTTTGGAAGGCTCCATGGTAGTATGGGGGGTGATAAGAAAAAGAAGACTGAGCCTTTTCCCATTGAATTAGAGTCTAGCAGCAGCTAACATATAAGGAAGATGGTGAGATGCCCTCTAAGACAAAAAAGACAAGCAAAAAAAAGGATGAGGGGGAGGGGGAGGGCCAGATGAGAGCACTTAAGTATAAATGTCCTGAGGCAAGACAACTTGGAGACTTGGAAAAACCTCAAGTCCTTCAGTGAGAGGTAATTTTCAGTTAAGATGGGTGGTGGGTCAGAGGAGGGTGTGTGAGGGTGGTGAGCAAGGGCCAGACCCTTGCGTGGTGTGTCTCAGAGCTGAGAAACTGAGCCTCCAATAGAGAACTGCTTTTAGCGGTTATTTTGGGATCATGGATTAACCAGAGAGAAATCTCCACCTGGGGAGGGAGTGGAAGGTACCCTGTGCTCTTGTCCCAGTGCAAGAAAACACAGTGCACAAACTAGGTGTTTTATCCACATCATCACCAAGGAGATTCTGATAAATAAGGGTGATGCTTCCTTGAGGTGGGATGCCAAGAAGCCACTGTGCCCATATCCTACTCTTTAACCTGGACTGGGAGAAACACAGCCTGCTCCATTAGTAGGGTATTTTAACTGGGTTAATGTGAGTAAAATGTGGCAACCCCTATGGGAGGGCTTGATTTTGGTAGGAGTTAAATGAATGAAAATAGGGGTGATTTGGATCCAAGGGCAGCTGGGAGGGAGAGAAGGAGTTGGTTCTTGACACACATTCAGCTTTGAGCTGCATCCAGATGGGGAGGATTCCCCAACATCCAAATTAAATAATACATCCTCTAAGGGGCATGACTTACTAAGGTATATTTTCTTGTTATGCAGAATTTTTGGCTGACTTGACGTTCAGTGTCCTATAGCACTGCATATTCTCAGATATCTCCTGGTTTAAAACAACAGCAAAACAAAACAAAAATTCTCGGCAGGAGGGTTGGCATTATCTGGGTCAAAAAATCATGGCAAAAATTGCCACTCTTTAACATTTCAATGCACACCAGTCACTGTGCCAGGTGTTTTACATACATTATACACATTCCAACAGTCCTAGAAGACAGAGCTTATCAAACATACTTCATTGAGGAAGAATCCAAGGCTCACAAAATTTGGTAATGTGCTGAGTTCACATAGCTAGTGACAGGGCAAAACTAGAGCCCTGGTCGAAATTCCTCCAGACCCCATACTGTTCCACTCCTCCCAGCCTGAGGCAGCCCTTCTGTCTCTTAATTCATTTCTCTTCTCACTGCTCCATGATGTCTCTCAGGCAATAAGAAAGAGGAACTTGTAGCCAAAATATTAAAAGCAGGCCTAAAGAAGGAAGGTGAACATGAGAATCAGACACAATTTGGGGATTGTCTGTGGGCTTCGTTTACCTAGGATCTTCCTGCCCCTCGCCCCAGGCTTCCCTGAGAGCTGATTGCCCCGGTCCCGGCATGGGGGTCCATTCCCAGCACTTTCCGGCATCACAGCGCCCTGCCTCTGGGTCTTCCCCAGTGTGCCCTCGTGTCCAGACTGGAACTTGACCTGCTGGCCAGCTCTTCTCTGCATCTTCCTCTGGAGGCTGCACTCAGCTCCCAGAGGAACAGACAGCCCATATGCCCTGCCCTCCCCTGACTCGGAGCATCCCGACTCCCCGCAGATCCCGTTCGTCACCGTGGACCCCTGGGACAGCAGCTGCCCTTTCCACGTATCTGTTCACTTCAGACAGTGACGTTTACACCCCTCCTCATCCCCACTGGGTGCCTCCACCACATTCTCAGTGTTTGCAAACCTGCTGGTGACTAGACTCTGATTTGGCACAGAATCTACTGGTTGTTAGGGTAATAACCCTGAAGTTAGAGAGGAGGTTTTGGAAACCACCCTGGCATTTGCAGTAGAATTTTAATGGGCTGAATTATTTGAGATTGGCCACTGACCACATACCAATGATTGAGTTTACCTTTTTGGTCAAAACCAAAGCCTCCTCCATAAGAAGTAGATGAGAAAAGATCATCTACATAGACAGAACTCCTAAAAACTCAGGTGTACTTCTAGGAGGTGGAAAATGGTTCTGTGGCAGACATGCCATCCTTGATAAGAAAAGAAAAAGTCAACATTCTTCCACTGCCTCTTGTCTCTATGTTTGCCCCTGAGGAAAATTTTGGCTTTAAGTAATAGTGCAAATGCTCTTACTGCCCCCAGATTCTAGTAGTATATGGATAACTCACAATCCCCTTCCCTATCACATTCCTCTACAGTTCATCCCTCTGCTCAGAAGCAACCACAATCAAAATTCTGCTATTTTAAAATTGATCCTAGACTTTTCCTTACACAGATGTGTTATAAAAATACATTGTGAGTTTCTTAATATACATGGATAACAGTGTACATATTGTCCCGTCTCTTGCCCTTGTCACTTACTAAAACGAATGCAGGGTCTTTCCCTGAGAGCACATATAGATTCATCTCACTCTTTTAACTACTCCTAAGTATTCTAAAGTGTGTATGTGCCATAATTAATTTAAACATTCTCCTCCTGATGGACACATAAATTATTTCCCATTTGTTGCTATGATTAATAGAACTTGTATCAACATTACTGAGCATGAATTCTTGGGCAAATATGTATGTTTTCTTATAGGAAATACATAGCAAAGTGTAAACTGGATTGAATTGGAAAGAATGTGATGACTGTAAATTTTTATGAATATTGCTGATACTGTTCAAATAAAGCTGTACTGATTCATATTCTCACATATTAATGTATGTAATTTGCACTCTCACAGGCATTTTATTGTATCAACCTTTTAAATTTTGGTCAAACTTTTAGGTGAAAACATATTGTCTCACTGTTATTTTAATTTCCAGGTTTTCTAAGTAGGTTGAGCAGAAAATTAACTTAATCCCTCATCCAGAGAAAGTGGGATTTCTTCAGTGATGCTTTGAGTATCAGAATTCCTCTGGGCATGCTTTAAAATTCTGAAATGTCAATAAGATTTTTCTCTTTACTTTAAGAAGAATTTGATCAGACCGACCAGGTGTCAGTGAATGGGTTCAGACAGAACACCCCCAGCCAGTGAGGAACATTAGAAAGAACCGGGGAGAGAGCAGTGACCAGAGTCCATGAGCGGGAATATGAAGTCCAGAGAGGCCAGAATTTCACGACACAACCTGTTATCTAACTGGTCTATAGCAGCTATAAACATTTTAGACTTAGGGCCTCTTATTCCAACTTAAGCCTTCCCCAGAAATCCAATCTGTGATTTGAAGGCAGTTAGGATGCCGTATGGTAGCCATTATTTTTGGACTACATTCATCCTATTCCTACAGCTTAAGACTTGTCTGAAACTGTACCAAATTACTTTGGGTGTTCAAAGAGGATGCTCCCTTCTGGCTGTTCAATATTTAAAAGTCTCCCAGCCATGTCTGTCTTCCAATAGTTGTTCAGCTCACTGCTCTCCAGTATTTTTTTTAACTCCCCTGGTAGTTGCTCTTTGCCCAGTCCCATGGAGTCCTGCCCTTTACATGAGCAGCTTAATGTTCAGTGAAAGACCCAAGGGGACCTTCTACAGATTTCTGGAGCATTAACTCCACCCAGCTCTCTTCTCTCCACCAACTTGCTCTGCAAATTTCAGCAGCTTTACTATTCCCAAACTCTACTTACTGTATCCTCAGTTCAATGAGTCCACCGCACTCTGTTGTGGCTTATCCTCCTTGCACTACAGTCTAGACATTGCCTCTAAGCAGAAATACAGGGTCATTTGGGGAGCCTACCTCATCTGTTTTCCTACTTTTTGGGATCATAATCTTGTGCTGACTGTTTTCCAGTCACTTCATATATTCTGCCTATTTTGAAAGTTGTTTACAGCAACTAACGTGGAAGTCCTCCTGAATTTTTTATAATGGCAATTTTTTTTTTTTTTTTTGCGATATGTGGGCCTCTCACTGTCATGGCCTTTCCCGTTGCCGGATGCGCAAGCTCAGTGGCCATGGCTCACGGGCCCAGCCGCTCCGCGGCATGTGGGATCCTCCCGGACCGGGGCACGAACCCGTATCCCCTGCATCGGCAGGCGGACTCTCAACCACCGCGCCACCAGGGAGGCCCTATAATGGCAATTTTTAAAAACGTTTTATTTGAAACTACTTTTAGACTTATAGAAAAGTTGCAAAAATAGTGCAGAGACTTCATCCCCCATCCAGCCTTGTCCAATGTTAACATCTTAGGTAACCATCATACAAGTACCAGAACAATGAAATTATTTTTGTCTAAGTAGCATTAACCAAACTAACTACCTCATTTAAACTTCATAATTTTTTCCACTATTATCCTTTCTAAAGATCCTAATCAGTGTCCCACATTGCGTTTAGTTGTTAATTTTCCCTGGACTCCTACAATCTACGATAGTTCCTCAGTCTTTCCTGCTTTTTCAATACACCGTCAGCCCTGAAGAGTATCGATCAGTTATTTTGCTGAATGTCCATCACCTTAGGCCTATCTGGTATCTTCTCATTACTGGACTGAGGTCATAGTTCCTTGAAAAGAGAACCACAAAGGGTCTTCCTTGGTGGCACAGTGGTTAATAATCCGCCTGCCAATGCAGGGGACACGGGTTCGAGCCCTGGTCCAGGAAGATCCCACATGATGCGGAGAAGTTAAACCTGCGTGCCCCTACTGGGCCTGCGCTCTAGAGCCCGCGATCCACAACTACTGAAGCCGGTGTGCCTAGAGCCCGTGCTCTGCAACAAGAGAAGCCACCGCAATGAGAAGTCCATGCACCGCAACAAAGAGTAGCCCCCGCTCCCTGCAACTAGGGAGAAGTCCGCGTGCAGCAACGAAGAGCCAACCCAGCCAAAAATAAATAAATAAAATAATTTATTTTAAAAAAAAAGGAGAACCACAGAAATGGTGCCATTTCTTTCAACAGTGCACCAATATCACAGGGTTCCTGATTTCAATGCATCTTACTACTGGCAACAATGACATTGATCACCTGGTCAAAATGATCTCTGCTGGGCATTTCCACTGTAAAGTTACTATGATTTCTCCTGTAGTCAACAAATATCTTGCAGGGAGATAATCTGAGACAGTGCAAATATGTTCTCTCCTCAGATACACTGATTGTAGCACCCATTAGTAGATTAAGTATGCAGTAATCACCACTGTGATATATGCCTAATAGTGGCTCCCATTTCCCTTCTTTAAATACTTATTAATTGCAATTCCACTATGAGGAGGAGCTGTCGTGTCTCTTCCATCTATATATTTAATTATTTATATTGTTATGGACTCAGGAATTTTTTTTATTCTTTGGGTTATAATCCAATATTAGCATTATTTATTTGGTTGCTCAAAGCTTTGGCCATTAAGAGGTCCTTCTCCTAATGTTGTCTTCTTTCAACAATGCTCTCTTCCCCGTATCTTTTGAGAATATTCTTTTTTTTCTGGTTCTACAAGATGTTCCAAGCTCATTTTGATTTTTTCCATCTCAGCCCTGAAAGAACCACCTTTCCAAGGATCCTTGGTTCCTTTTATAGAAGAATGATGCTTAAGAAACCAAGATCTTGTCTCTAGGTATGCTGATTACTACTGGAGTGTCATTGTTTCTAGGCTCTCTCAGCAGCCAGGACTGGGAAATATTTGTGTATTAACCCATCTATACACACATATCTATTTTTATATCTGTGTGTGTGTGTGTGTGTGTGTGTGTGTGTGTGTATGTGTGTCTGTAATGAGTTTATACTAATACCTCAGATTCCAATTTAACACCATAGGAATCTTTTTAATCTCCCCAGTTTATTTAATTGTAATTTCTTTCTCCAATTGTAAGAAATCTTAGTTTTATTGTTAACAACCTATTTACTTATTTGTTCCATTCTAGTATTCACATAAATTAGTTTCAGAATGTCTTATCAATGCCTCTATGAGAAACACATTTACGGACTACATAACATTTGTGCACAGTTCTTTTCGTTTTTATACTTTTAGCATCCAGTCAAGTTATTGTTTTCTAAGGTTACTTGGGTTAGTTCTTTCCCCCTTACCTTCAGTATACTTATGTTATTGATTTTTATTACCGGTAGTTTCATTTGTTAGTGTTTGTATCTCATGTTGGGTTTCTCCCACATCCTGATTGGTTTTAAAGATTCATTTATTAATGGCAGCATTTCTTAACCAGGTATTTATTTCTATTGATTAATGCTTTACCAACAGACATCATCATACACACAGTAGATGACCTCATAATATCCATATCAGCTGGCCGTGATCATAAGGATGTGCCAAAAATATGCATCCAGATATTTAAATTAGAAAAATCTGTTTGTCTTGTGCATTCCAGGGGTACTTTGTTTATCCAGGTGAATGCCTCATATTTATTCATTTTTTTCCACATACTAATTCACATACAACGGCTAAAATGTTTTACATTGCTGCACATACCAGAGCTCAACCTGATCTTATGCACTGGACTTAATTCTTGAAGGCAAGAAATTTAATGTCTCCATATGGCCATTAAAACCAGCTGAGGAACTACTATTTGTCATGATGTTGATGATGGGTCCTTTACTGCTTGTGTTTTTTATACTATTATTGTTGCCAAGTAACTGAAAAACTCATGCAGCAATGCTGAGGATAAGACCTTTCCCTATTAAGAAGAAAAAGATGACAGCCTGCTGTGTGAACAATAGGGAAACTACCCTTATCATTCCCAGCACAAACACTTCATCAGTAGGGGTGCATCTTTACAAAAAAAACTCTTTTAAATTTTTCTGTAAAATATCCTGTTCCTGTTCACTGACATGAAACTTTTAGAGCTTTTAAAGAAAAAATAATATGTTAACTGGCAGGAAAAAAAAAGGAGATAAAAATCCAGAAAATGTATTACACATCTGTCTTTACCAAATAGTTGGTATCTTAAAACTTCACATTAGGAGAGATAGAAGCAGTTATTATCATCACATGGCATCTTGCCCCAATTAATTCCAGCAGAATAAGCCACCACCCACTGTACTGTAGAGAAGGATAGTCTCAAGTCAGATCAAAGGCCAAGTTGTGATTACTGTGAAGAGAAGAGGACTGCATACTCATTTTTTAGCTATCTATCCTCTCAAGATATAATTTCCCATTTGAAATATTGCTACATGAATGTCAAAAAAGTATCAGATGGTAAAACAGTATCAGAAGCTCAACTTTGTGAAAAATAGCCTTTGAAAATGGAGGTCCATGGAAACACAGTTACTAAACTCTTTCAAACCAAATCTTCTTAGCATTCCACAGTGATTCCTTCAAGAATAAAATTACAGACTTAAACTCTCATCTGACATTTAATCCCTTTTTTATAAATAAGAATTAATTTTTTTCATATAACATTGAAATGTAGAAAATTTATGCTTTTAGATTTATCTTCATGACTTGGATATTATTAAAAGTTAGAGATTAATCTTGCTCTGTCCTCGAATGGGCAATATGATGCATATGTTTAACTATATTATAAACAAGAATACTGTAGGAATTTAATATGTATAGCAAAATTGATGTGTGCCTCTTTTAAAGCAGATATTCACCTTTAAATGTTCCCATGTGCTAAAAAATACTGACATCTTTATTCATACAGCCTTTCCCAGGAATAACTAAAATTCTCCCTTTCCCATGCCCTCTAAAGAGGCAGCTGAATACCATGTGCTGGTTTATTATCAAACAAATGAACAAATATATGATACTGTATTTCGAAAAGTAACCCAAACTACTTATTGTACATATGATGAATAGAAATTAATTCTCCCCTCCTTCTGGGTATCTAAGTACATATTCTTTTACATAAATCACATATTAAAATATACAAGATAAAAATCTTTGAAAAGTTCTAACCTCAAATAAACAAAACTAAAATAAATCCAGTATATAACCCTTTTATATATATATATATATATATATATATATATATATATATATATATATTTTTGGCCACTCCGCGTGGCATGCGGGATCGTACTTCCCGGACCAGAGATCGAACCCACATCTCCTACAGTGCAAACACAGTCTTAACCACTGGACTGCCAGGGAAGTCCCAAAAATAAATCCTGTATTAAGACCAGTAACAAAACATATTCAAATCACGTGATCAATGACAGAATAAATGAGCTTATATTCATCTCTGATCCAATATTTCATTTCTCCAACCCAATTTTCAAACCAAGAACTGGAATTTTTTAAAGCACTTTATTGTGGTATGATCAACATACAAAAAACTGTGCTCTTTTAATGTATACAACTTGATGAATGTAGAGGTAAGAATATATCAATGAAACCATCACCATGATTTATGCCATAAAGCTATCCATGACCTCCAAAAGTTTCCTACTGCCTGTTTATTTATAATAATAATTATTTTGTGATAAAATGCTTAATATAAGATTTACCCTCTTAATAAACTCATAAGTATACAATACAGCATTATTAACTATGCTGTACAGTAGATCTCTAGGTCTTATTCATCTTACATAAACAAAACTTTGTGCCCTCTAATATCTCCCAGTTTCCTTCTCCCTCCAGGCCCTGGCAAACATCACTCTTTTCTCTGCTTCTATGAGTTTGACTATTTTAGATTCCTCTTCTAAGTAGTATCGTGTAGTATTTGTTCTTCTACGTCTGGCTTATTTAACTTAGCATAATGTCCTCCAGATCCATCCATGTTGTCACAAATGGCAGGATTTCCTTCCTTTTTAAACTTGAATAATATACCATTTTATGTGTATACTTTATGTGTACATTTCTTCAAACCAAGAACTTGAAAACAGATTCTCCCTCACTAAAGAATAAAGATATCTGTTAGACCCTTTAAAATTGGGGGGGGGAGCTTCAAGATGGTGGAGGAGTAAGACGTGGAGATCACCTTTCTCCCCACAAATACATCAAAAATACATCTACGTGTGGAACAACTTCTAAAGAATACCTACTGAACGCTGGCAGAAGACCTCAGACCTCCCAAAAGGCAAGAAACACCCCACGTACCTGGGTAGGGCAAAAGAAAAAAGAATAAACAGAGACAAAAGAATAGGGATGGGACCTGCACCTCTGAGAGAGAGCTGTGAAGCAGGAAAAGTTTCCACACACTAGGAAGCCCCTTCACTGGCGGAAACGGGGGTTGGGTGGGAGGGGAAGCTTTGGAGCCATGGAGGAGAGCGCAGCCACAGGGGTGCGGAGGGCAAAGCAGAGAGATTCCCGCACAGAGGATCCGTGCCGACCGGCACTCACCAGCCCGAGGGGCTTGTCTGCTCACCCGCCGGGGCGGGCGGGGCTGCGAGCTGAGGCTCGGGCTTCGGAGGTCAGATCCCAGGAAGAGGACTGGGGTTGGCTGCGTGAACACAGCCTGAAGGGGGCTAGTGCACCACAGCTAGCCGGGAGGAAGTCCAGGAAAAGTCTGGAGCTGCCGAAGAGGCAAGAGACCATTGTTTCGGGGTGCACAAGGAGAGGGGATTCAGAGCGCCACCTAAAAGAGCTTCAGAGATGGGTGCAAGTCGCGGCTATCAGCATGGACACCAGAGGCAGGCATGAAATGCTAAGGCTGCTGCTGCTGCCACCAAGAAGCCTGTGTGCAAGCACAGGTCACTATCTACACCTCCCCTCCTGGGAGCCTGTGCAGCCCGCCACTGCCAGGTCCCGTGATCCAGGGACAACTTCTCCCGGAGAACACATGGCACTCCCCAGGCTGTTGCAGCGTTAAGCTGGCCTCTGCCGCCGCAGGCTCGCCCCGCATCCGCACCCCTCCTTCTCCGTGGCCTGAGTGAGCCAGCGCCCCCTAATCAGCTGCTACTTTAACCCCCTCCTGTCTGGGTAGGGAACAGATGCCCTCAGGAGACCTACACACAGAGGCAGGGCCAAAACCAAAGCAGAACCACAGGAACTGTGCAAAAAAAGAAGAGAAAGGGAAATTTCTCCGTGCAGCCTCAGGAGCAGTGGATTAAATCCCCACAGTCAACTTGATGTACCCTGCATCTGTGGAATACCTGAATAGACAATGAATCATCCCAAAATTGAGGCAGTGGACTTTGGGAGCAACTGTAGACTTGGGGTTTGCTATCTGTGACTGACCTGTTTCTGATTTTTATGTTTACCATAGTATAGATTTTAGTACTTGATATCTTTGGTGGATTTGTTTATTTGTTTGGTTGCTCTCTTTTATTTTTATTACTTAAAAAAATTTTTTATTTTAATGATTTTAATTATTTTACTTTATTTTATATTTTTATTTTTTTAAATTTATTTTCTTTCTTGTTTTCTACCTCTTCTTCTGAGCCATGTGGCTGAGAGGGTCTTAGTGCTCCGGGCTGGTGTCAGGCCTGAGCCTCTGATGTGGGAGAGCTGAGTTCAGGACATTGGACCACCAGAGACCTCCTGACCCCATGTAATACCAATAGGCAAGAGCTCTCCCAAGATCTCCATCTCAAGGCTAAGACCCAGCTCCACTCAACAGCCAGCAAGCTCTAGTGCTGGACACCCCATGCCAAACAACTCGCAAGACAAGAACACAACCCCACCCATTGGCAGAGAGGGTGCCTAAAATCATACTAAGTTCACAGACACTCCAAAACACACCGCTGTCTTTCTGGTGGGCCCTGCTGAGCAGAAAGACAAGATCCAGCCCTACCCACCAGAACATAGGCACTGGTCCCCTCCAACAGGAAGCCTACACAAGTTCCTGAACCAACTTTACCCACTGGGGGCAGACACTAAAAACAATGGGAACTACGAACCTGTAGACGGCAAAAAGAAGACCCTAAACACAGTAAGTTAAGCAAAATGAGAAGACAGAGGAATATGCAGCAGATTAAAGAGCAAGATAAAAACCCACCAGACCAAACAAATGAAGAGGAAATAGGCAGCCTACCTGAAAAATAATTCAGAGTAATGACAGTAAAGATGATCCAAAATCTTGGAAATAGAATGGAGAAAATTCAAGAAACTTTTTAAAAGGACCTAGAAGAACTAAAGAGTAATCAAACAATGATGGACAGCACAATAAATGAAATTAAAAATTCTCTAGAAGGAATCAATAGAAGAATAAATGAGCCAGAAGAACAGATAAGTGACTTGGAAGAGAAAATAGTGGAAATAACTACAGCAGAGCAGAATAAAGCAAAAAGAATTGAGGAAAGTCTCATAGACATCTGGGACAACAATGAACATACCAACATGCAAATTATAGGGGTCCCAAAAGAAGAAGAGAAAAAGAAAGGGTCTGAGAAAATATTTGAAGAAATGACATTGAAAACTCCCCTAACATGGGAAAGGAAACAGTCAATCAAGTCCAGGAAACACAGAGAGTCCCATACAGGATAAATACAAGGAGAAACACGCCAACACACATATTAATTTAACTTTCTAAAACTAAATACAAAGAAAAAATATTAAGAGCAGCAAGGGAAAAGCAACAAATAACACACAAGGGAATGCACATAAGGTTAACGGCTGGTCTTTCAGCAGAAACTCGGCAAGCCAGAAGGGAGTGGCAGGACATATTTAAAGTGATGAAAGGGAAAAACCTACAACCAAGATTACTCTACCCAGCAAGGATCTCATTCAGATTTGATGGAGAAATTAAAACCTTTACAGACAAGCAAAAGTTAAGAGAATTCAGCACTACCAAACCAGCTCTACAACAAATGCTAAAGGAACTTCTCAGTTAGAAGCCACAAGAGAAGGAAAAGACCTACAATAACAAACCGAAAACAGTTCAGTAAGTGGTAATAGGAATATACATATTGATAATTACCTTAAATGTAAGTGGATTAAATGCTCCAACTGAAAGACATTGACTGGCTGAATGTATACAAAAACAAGACCTGTGCATATGCTGCCTACAAGAAACGCACTTCAGACCTAGGGAAACATACAGACTGAAAGTGAGGGGATGGAAAAAGATATTCCATGAAAATGGAAATCAAAAGAAAGTTGGAGTAGCAATTCTCATATCAGACAAAATAGACTTTAAAATAAAGACTATTACAAGAGACAAAGGAGGATACTACATAACGATCAAGGTATCAATCCAAGAAGAAGATATAACAATTGTAAATATTTATGCACCCAACACAGGAGCACCTCAATACATGAGGCAAATGCTAACAGCCATAAAAGGGGAAATTGACAGTAACACAATCATAGTAGGGGACTTTAATACCCCACTTTCACCAATGGACAGATCATCCAAAACGAAAATAAATAAGGAAACATAAGCTTTAAATGACACGTTAAACTAGATGGACTTAATTGATATTTATAGGACATTCTATCCACAAACAACAGAATATACTTTCTTCTCAAAAGCTTATGGAACATTCTCCAGGATAGATCATATCCTGGGACACCAATCAGGCCTTGGTAAATTTAAGAAAATTGAAATCGTATCAAGTATCTTTTCCGACAACAACGCTATCAGACTAGATATCAATTACAGGAAAAAAACTGTAAAAAATACAAACACATGGAGGATAAACAATGTGCTGCTAAATATCTAAGAGATCACTGAAGAAATCAGAGAGGAAATAAAAAAATACCTAGAAACAAATGACAATGAAAACACGATCACCCAAAACCTATGGGATTCAGTAAAAGCAGTTCTAAGAGGGAAGTTTATAGCAATACAATCCTACCTCAGGACACAAGAGAAATCTCAAAGAAAGAACCTAAACTTACACCTAAACCAATTAGAAAAAGAAGAACAAGGAAACCCAAAGTTAGCAGAAGAAACGAATCACAAAGATCAGATCAGAAATAAATGAAAAAGAAATGAAGGAAACCATAGCAAAGATCAATAAAACTAAAAGCTGGTTCTCTGAGAAGAAAAACAACAGTGATAAACTATTAGCCAGACTCATCAAGAAAAATGGGAGAAGACTCAAATCAACAGTATTAGAAATGAAAAAGGAGAAGTTAACAACTCACATTGTAGAAATACAAAGGAACATGAGAGATTGCTATAAGCGACTATATGCCAATAAAATGGACAACCTGGAAGAAATGGACAAATGCTTATAAAAGCACAACCTTCTGAGACTGAACCAGTAAGAAATAGAAAAAATAAACAGACCAATCATAAGCACTGAAATTGAAACTGTGATTAAAAATCTTCCAGCAAACAAAAGCCCAGGACCAGATGGCTTCACAGGCAAATTCTCTCACACATTCAGAGAAGAGCTAACACCTATCCTTCTCAAACTCATCCAAAATATAGCAGAGGGAGGAACACTCCCAAACTCATTCTACGAGGCCACCATCACTCTGATACCAAAACCAGACAAAGATGTCTCAAAGAAAGAAAACTACAGGCCAGTATCACTGATGAACATAGATGCAAAACTCCTCAACAAAATACTAGCAAACAGAGTCCAGCAGCACATTAAAAGGATCATACACTATGATCCAGTGGGGTTTATCCCAGGAATACAAGGATTCTTCAATATATGCAAATCAATCAACATGATACACCATATTAATAAACGGAAGGAGTAAAATCAGATGATCAACTCAATAGATGCAGAGAAAGCTTTCAACAAAATTCAACATCCATTTATGATAAAAACTCTCTAGAAAGTAGGCATAGAGGGAACCTACCTCAACATAACAAAGTCCATATATGACAAACCCACAGTCAACATCATTCTCAATGGTGCAAAACTGAAACCATTTCCACTAAGATCAAGAACACGACAAGGTTGCCCACTCTCACCACTATTATTCAACATAATTTTGGAAGTTTTAGCCACAGCAGTCAGAGATAAACAAGAAATAAAAGAAATCCAAATTGGAAAAGAAGTAAAACTGTCACTGTTTGCCAGTGACAATATACTATAAATAGAAAATCCTAAAGATGCCACCAGAAAACTACTAGAGGTAGTCAATGAATTTGGTAAGGTTGCAGGATGCAAAATTAATGCACAGAAATCTCTGGCATTCCTATACACCAACAACAAAAAATCAGAAAGAGAAATTAAGGAAACACTACCATTTACCACTACAACAAAAAGAAGAAAATACCTAGGAATAACCCTGCCTAAGGAAATGAAAGGCTTGTAGTCAGAAAACTATAAAACATTGATAAAAGAAATCAAAGATGACATAAACAGATGGAGAAATATACCATGATCTCGAATTGGAAGAATCGGTATTGTGAAAATGACTATACTACCCAAACCAATCTACAGATTGAATGCAATCCCTGTCAAACTACAATGGCTTTTTTAACAGAACTAGAACAAAAAATATCACAATGTGCATGGAAACACAAAGACCCCGAATAGCCAAAGCAATCTTGAGAGAGAAAAACGGAGCTGGGAATCAGGATCCCTGACTTCAGACTACACTACATAGCTACAGTAACCAAGACAGTCTGGTACTGGCACAAAAATAGGAATATACATCACTGGAACAGGATGGAAAGCCCAGAGATAAACCCATGCACCTATGGTCACCTAATCTTTGATAAAGGAGGCAAGGATATACAATGGAGAAAAGACAGCCTCTTCAACAAGGGGTCCTGGGAAAACTGGACAGCTACATGTAAAAGAATGAAATTAGAACACTCCCCAATACCATATACAAAAATAAACTCAAAATGGATTAAAGACCTAAATGTAAGTCCATACAAAATAAAACTCTTAAAGGAAAACATAGGCAGAATGCTCTATGACATAAATCACAGCAAGATCCTTTTTCACCCACCTCCTAGAGAAATGGACATAAAAACAGAAATAAACAAATGGGACCTAATGAAACTTAAAAGCTTTTGCACAGCAAAGGAAACGATAAACAAGATGAAAAGATAACCCTCAGAATGGGAGAAATTATTTGCAAATGAAGCAACTGACAAAGGATTAATCTCCAGAACATACAAGCAACTCATGCAGCTCAATATGAAAAAAACAAACAACCGTATCCAAACATGGGCAGAAGACCTAAATAGACATTTCTCCAAAGAACTAAAACAGATTGCCAACAGACACATGAAAGAATGCTCAACATCATTAATCATTAGAGAAATGCAAATCAAAACTACAATGCGATATCATCTCACACTTGTCAGAATGGCCATCATCAAAAAGTCTACAAACAGTAAATGCTGGAGAGGGTGTGGAGAAAAGGGAACCCTCTTGCACTGTTGGTGGGAATGTAAATTGATACAGCCACTATGGAGAATAGGATGGACATTCCTCAAAAAACTAAAAATAGAACTACCATAAGACCCAGCAATCCCACCAATGGGCATATACCCTGAGAAAACCATAATTCAAAAAGAGGCATGTACCAAAATGTTCACTGCAGCTCTATTTACAATAGCCAGGACATGGAAGCAACCTAAGTGTCCATCAACACATGAATGGATAAAGAAGATGTGGCACATATATACAATGGAATATTACTCAGCCCTAAAAAGGAACAAAACTGAGGTATGTGAAGCAAGGTGGATGGACCTAGAGACTGTCATACAGAGGGAAGTAAGTCAGAAAGAGAAAAACAAATACCGTATGCTAACACATATATATGAAATCTAAAAAAAAAAAATGGTCATGAAGAAACTAGGGGCAAGACGGGAATAAAAACGCAGACTTACTAGATAATGGACTTGAGGATATGGAGAGGGGCAAGGGTAAGCTGGGACAAAGTGAGAGAGTGGCATGGACATATATACAGTACTAAACGTAAAATAGATAGCTAGTGGGAAGCAGCCGCAAAGCACAGGGAGATCAGCTCGGTGCTTTGTGACCACCTAGAGTGGTGGGATAGTGAGGGAGGAAGGGAGGGAGACGCAAGAGGGAAGAGTTACGGGGACATATGTATATGTACAGCTGATTCACTTTGTTATAAAGCAGAAACTAACACACCACTGTAAAGCAATTATACTCCAAAAAACATGTTAAAAAAAAGAAAAAAGAAAAAAAAATACACCATAGAAAAAAGCAACAATATAAAAAATATACCTAGAAAGAAACCATACAAAAATGTAGATAATCTACATGGAGGCAACAATAAGAATTTCCTGATTGACTTAGGAAAAAGAAGTCTCAACCAGAATAGTGTGTTATGTGTATTCGTGAGGCACAGATACTGTAAGAATACCTATTTTCCTTAATTCATTTACAGATTTAGTACCTTATCCATAGCAGCTAATGACAATCAAACACTGGCTACTGTTTCCTGTACCCAAAATCAACCATGGAAACATTACAGAAGGAACAAAGAAAAAACATCAACAAACGCAAAAACACAAAACTAAATAATCCCTGAGGGACAGTAAGTCTCCCCTGAACTAGAACCTGAGTGTGGCAGGTAGGGGGATGCCCTGAATTCGAGACATGTCTGTAGCCTGCAAGACAGGCAGATGACAGGATTGATTAGAGAAAAGCATTTAAACGTCAGCCCTTGATTCCTCCACTGTGCTCTGGGACCATGAATCTCTACTGCTTCATTGAAGGAATCTGAGGCAGCATTTCAGAGCCCATATGCCAGGTACATGGGACACCAAAGATCGGGCTGGATGTGGCAGTATGGTCCACAGGCTGTGAAATAACCATCTGAAACTTCCTTAGTGGATGACAACTGGCTTTTTAAAGTGATCATCTTAACAGACTATTGCACACGGACTAAAAGAGAAAAGCAAGTAACACAGTAGTTGTACAAAAGGACAGAAATTCATTTCTGAACTTTTGGGCAATGCCCCTGATATCAACAAAGAGAGACCACAGTGAGAACTGTCAGGCTAAGGCGCCCCTTCACTAACTCCTCTGGGATCCTGTGGAACATGGTTGGGGACAGGGATGGAGTCATACCAGAGAAGGAAGGAATCGCAGGCCCTGCCAGCAGTCAATGTGAGGACCCTGAGTGAGACCTGACGGGCTCCAAACCACAGAAGAGAGTCTCGCCTCCTTTCCCCTCAGCTCATCTTACCTGCAGCAGCCATCTCTGGGAGGCTCTAGGCAGAAGCGTCCACATGAGATGTGCCTGCACTTCACACCAGCATTCTCAGGGGGTTGATGCCTTTGATGTGAGGCCTTGGCCTCAGGTCAGCAGACGGGGGGGTAGCCCAGCACCTGCAGGGAGTCAAGAGAAGACACTGAGACAGGGCTGAGGGCAGCATCCACCACAGAAGAGGGGGCCCCAAAGAGCCCTCACTGTCAGCCTCGGGGTGCCCAGGCATGGCTGTGAGGCTCAGGCCTCCAGATACTTCCGGCTGGGGGCACCGACAGAAATGAGAGCCAAGGTATGACGCCTGCTGACTCAGCTCAGCAGAGGGAAAAGTCCCAGGACCTGCCAAGAGTCAATGAAAGGCCCTCGTGCCAGGCCTGCAGGAAGCTGCCCCCCGGCCCCAGTCCGCTCCGCCCCGGCTCCAGCCCGCGCCGGTTGTCCTCGTGGAGCCCAGAAGCGCAGGACCGGAAGTGACGTCCTCCTAACCGCTCTGTGGAGGCGACGCCATTTCTGAGAGCTGACGTCCGGCGAGGGTGAGCCGCGGGAGGAGTGCCACGTCTCGTCAGGAGTCAAGGTGTGAGGTGACCCCAGTTAGAAGTGCGGGGACATGCCCCCGACACCCCCAATCCCCATTCCCTCCGAAAAGAGGCGGCCACACAGGCCCCGCCCACCCCGCCCCTGCTCTCGGCCCAAGAGGCTCGGGCCTGGCTGTTAGGCCCAAAGTCCATCCGCTTCCCCGCGGGGTCTCGGGCAAGGAAGGCCTCGCTCTGAGGCTGCTGGACCCTGGCTCAGCTCAGTAGAGGGAGCGCCCCAGGCCCTGTGGAGTGAAGGACGGGACTCTCGTGGGGACCGAGGGGCTCCACACCCCAGAATGGCGGCCACGCAGACCCCGCCCCTGACGTCGGCCTGGGAGCCTCCGGACAGGTCTAAAGACTGAGGGGCTCCCTCAGTGCGAACGCGGACGGACGGCCGGACAGATGGACGCGGGAGACCCAGGGAGGAGGGGGCCTTGTTCTGAGGGGCTGGCCGCAGGTCAGCAGAGGGAGGATTTCCAGGGCACGGGAGGAGTCAGGGCGAGGACCGTCCTCCCCGTCGCAAGGGCACCTCCGAACCCCTCCCCTGTTGTCAGCCGCTTCCTTCTGGCCACACACGGAGAAGGGAGGGCTGCTGTCTGAGAGGGGAGGTGCAGGCCAGCGGAAGGCGCGTCCCTAAGCACTCCCGAGAGCCAGCCCAAGCCCTTGAGTGAGGGCCAGTGGGGCCGCCAGCCACAGGGCCTCGACCTGTCTGCCGCACGCTGCAGGCTTGGTAAAACTCTGCCACATGCGGCCGCGTGGTCACCCTCACTGCCTCCTAATGAGACTCAAGGAGGTGCCGGCACTGGTGCGAGCAGATGGCCCTCGGGGCAAGAGGAGCTCCAGGCTGCACCGGCCGTCCAAGGAGGACCCCGAGTGAGGACTCAGGGAGTCACCCACCCCGAAGAGAAGGGACAACAGAGAATATGGCCCGTCCCCTCCTGTCAACCCTTAAACTCCCAAGAAAGGACTGTCAGGCTGAGACTGCCCGTAATTTCCTCTGCCAGGTCCAAGGGACGTCAGAGCTTTGTTCTGAAGGGGCAGCCACCAGGCAGCAGAAGGGAGGGTCCCAGGACCCTTCGGTGGTGGGCTGAACGCTCCCTCCTTTCCTCCTCCTGGGTGTCAGGAAGATGGTGGTGTCAACTTCAGAGCAGCAGAGGGGATGGGGTGGGGGGGTTGGGGCAGTCTTGGCAACAACTGTCATCCTGACTCTGAATGGGAACCGCGGGGACCTACCTCTCCTGCCAGCCCCCACTGTCACCCCCGTACCGTCCAGGCAGGGCTGGCTGGCTGTGCCCCAAGGCTCTCTCTACTGTCCTCCACAGGGGTCTCAGGGGACAGGCTGAGGAGGAAAACAGGAGCCCTGTGGGTCCTCGAGCAGTGCCCTCAGTGACCCTGCAGAGGCGGCCCTGGTTAAAAGCAGGGAGGAATCTACCCACTGACGGTGCTCACAGCATCTCCTTGTCCCTCCCCCAGGTGCCCTCGTTGCCTGCCTTCCTGCGCACACTCCCGCCTGCTGGCCCTGACCTGTGTCATCATGCCTCGAGGCCGGAAGAATAAGCGCCGTGCCCGCAGGAAACGCCACCAGGCCCAGGGGGAGACTCAGAGTCTCAAGGGTGCCCAGGCCACTGAGGCGGAGGTGGAGGTGGAGGTGGAGGTGGAGGTGGAGGCGGCTCATTTCCTGACCCATCTCTTTCCAAGGTTCTGAAACTGTCCCTAAGTA